>NW_022986251.1:429781-454781 GCF_902500255.1 Thalassophryne amazonica | reverse complement strand
TCGTCGGATTTTCATTGTCTGGAAATGGCGGAATGAAAAGGACTTTTTTCCATCAGAATCTTGAATGACGGTGTCAGTGACGAATGACGTCACTGACAAATAAAAATAATTACCTTTTTAGACGGCTCAAAATTCTTTCTGCAGCTGGGCCATGCGCACACGTGAACGACCTAGCTGCAGCTTCCTCTGTGATTCAGGAGGTGATTAGAGCCGTTTTCAACAGCCAATTTGTAGAATAAAATGATTAATCCACCACAAAATAATTATTTTATATGCACAGCATCCAGCACAGAGCGCGTGGCAGCCGGTACAACAAAGAACGGTGTCCAGCTGTGAACACAGCACATCTGATTTGCATCCACCGCAAATTAGATGCAAAGCAGCTGTATGCAGTCGCTACAACTTATTTTAGTCCGTGATGTGGACATGATGGGCACGCAAAATATCCGTTTTACACACTGTCCCAGTCCGCCACCAAGCCGCAAATCCCTGTCAGTTGCAGATATCAGCAGATGACGGCGAATGTACAGTGTATAGATTGAGTATGTTTGTGTATGTATTTATGTATTGTGTATGTATGGAGTATATAAGGCGGATGTTACCCACAGCCAAAATTTTGTGCAGCTCAAAAATCCTGGTAACGGAGAAACGTGCCTCTGCGGATAATTGCGGATGTGTGCGGTTGTCAGCCGACTCATACAAGCACGTTTCACGGATATTGCGGATGTTAAGCGAATATGAGCCAATTTGTGCACAATCCATACACAAATCCTCCTAAACGCCAGTGGGACAGGGCGCTAACTCATTATGATTAATGTCTTTGGATTGGGGCTGGATTTTTGGTCTGACTTGTTAACATGGTTCTACACAACACTGTGTCCTGGACACAGCTAGGACAGTCCGTCCACCACAGGCCACATTGCAGAGCTTCATATGTCTGGTTTCTTGGCAAATGTTGACAAGTTCACGATTGACAACTGATGCTTTTCTGCAGAAGGCTTCTACAAAGTACAACTCAGTGATTTTCACCTTTGACCTTTTGACCTCAAAGCCAATCTACTTCTTGGGGTCACCATGCCAAACACACATAACATGTTTGGTGACATTCAGGCCATAAAAAAGAAGTTACTGAGCTCACAAGATGTTTACAAAGTCCAATCCAGTGACCTTGACTGTCTTTGAAGGATTCACTCCTTAAGACCTACATAGGTGAAGACCCAGGGCACACTGGAGGGACTATACTTCCCAGATAGCTTGGGAACACCTTGAGATCCACCAAGAAAAGTTAGAGGACTTGGCCAGTGATTGGCAAGTGTGGGATGGGCTGCTCGGTCTGCTGCCATCGTTAACCAGACAAGTGCCAGAAAATGAAGGGATGGATGTAAAATGTCCTAAATCTGTGCCCGTACTTAACCCCACATTCTGTAGCATGAAATGGATGAGCATATACAAACCCCATAGACCATCACGGGTTACTGGTAGGTAGCCTCGGACAATGCAGACGAAGCCTCATTTCCTCAGGACACAAATAGGAGGCATGAGCAAGAATCAAACCCAGATCTACATGTCAGTTGCTTAAATCCCATGTCCTCAAGCTAGCTAGTTAAAGACTGCAACCAGGAAATCCCAGCATCACGGACATTTTCAGACAGGAAGTCGACTCACCTGCCGTGAACTCGGGAACCCCAGCCAGTAAAGTGTGTGCGGAGATTTTCATCCTGTGTGATGTCACAAAGACGTTTTATAGCACTGATTCGTGCGTGTAAGAGCCCGGCATTTCCTGGATCCTTGGCATGATCAGGATCAGCAGGACTGAACTCTTGGGGAACTGCGGTCTGCAATTACTGTCACTATAAAAAGCCCAACACGGTTCCAGCCGCTCAGACATCCTGCCCTGGCCTCCCCGCTTTGCTGGCTGACTTGGAGCCGAGTGTTTTTTTTTCTCGTCTGATCCGGCGGAGCGCTCAGTGTAAACAAAGCAGCAGCCAATCAGAGAAGACAGCGAGAAACACATCTGGTCAGTGTCAGGAATCTTACGTGCTCTGTGTGGACACAAACAAACTGATGAAAGAGTTTGGTGAGCGATGATTAATTCCACTCAGCTTACGAGGAGATAACACTCATGACTTCTGTCTGAACGGGAATGTTTCAAAACGCTCCTGCTGGAAAAAAACGCTTCAGGACATGAAAAATGACAGGACCCCATTTGGGACTGTCACACTTGCCGGATGTCTATTACAGTCTATTACAGACGTTTACTACATTCTATTACAGATCATCTATTACAGTCAGTTTATTATAGCACACTTATTACCATCTATTACAGTCAGTTTACTGTCTATTATGGTCAGTTTATTACAGTACATTACCATCTATTACAGTTTATTACAGTATATTTATTACCATCTATTACAGTCAGTTTATTACAGTACATTACCATCTATTACAGTTTATTACAGTACATTTATTACCATCTATTACAGTCAGTTTATTACAGTACGTTTATTGATGTCTATTACAGTCAGTTTATTACAGTATGTTTACTACCATCTATTACAGTCAGTTCATTACAGTGTTTATTACCGTCTATTAGTCAGTTTATTACAGTAAGTTTATTGATGTCTATTACAGTCAGTTTATTACAGTAAGTTTATTGATGTCTATTACAGTCAGTTCATTACAGTATGTTTACTACCATCTATTACAGTCAGTTCATTACAGTGTTTATTACGTCTATTACAGTCAGTTTATTACAGTAAGTTTATTGATGTCTATTACAGTCAGTTTATTACAGTATGTTTACTACCATCTATTACAGTCAGTTCATTACAGTGTTTATTACCATCTATTACAGTCAGTTTATTACAGTATGTTTACTACCATCTATTACAGTCAGTTCATTACAGTGTTTATTACCGTCTATTACAGTCAGTTTATTACAGTAAGTTTATTGATGTCTATTACAGTCAGTTTATTACAGTATGTTTACTACCATCTATTACAGTCAGTCATTACAGTGTTTATTACCGTCTATTACAGTCAGTTTATTTCAGTAAGTTTATTGATGTCTATTACAGTCAGTTCATTACATTATGTTTACTACCATCTATTGCAGTCAGTTCATTACAGTGTTTATTACCGTCTATTACTGTCAGTTTATTACAGTAAGTTTATTGATGTATATTACAGTCAGTTTATTACAGTATGTTTACTACCATCTATTACAGTCAGTTCATTACAGTGTTTATTACCGTCTATTACAGTCATTTTATTTCAGTAAGTTTATTGATGTCTATTACAGTCAGTTTATTACAGTATGTTTACTACCATCTATTACAGTCAGTTCATTACAGTGTTTATTACCGTCTATTACAGTCAGTTTATTACAGTAAGTTTATTGATGTCTATTACAGTCAGTTTATTACAGTATGTTTACTACCATCTATTACAGTCAGTCATTACAGTGTTCATTACCGTCTATTACAGTCAGTTTATTTCAGTAAGTTTATTGATGTCTATTACAGTCAGTTTATTACAGTATGTTTACTACCATCTATTACAGTCAGTTCATTACAGTGTTTATTACCGTCTATTACAGTCAGTTTATTACAGTAAGTTTATTGATGTCTATTACAGTCAGTTTATTACAGTATGTTTACTACCATCTATTACAGTCAGTCATTACAGTGTTTATTACCGTCTATTACAGTCAGTTTATTTCAGTAAGTTTATTGATGTCTATTACAGTCAGTTCATTACATTATGTTTACTACCATCTATTGCAGTCAGTTCATTACAGTGTTTATTACCGTCTATTACTGTCAGTTTATTACAGTAAGTTTATTGATGTATATTACAGTCAGTTTATTACAGTATGTTTACTACCATCTATTACAGTCAGTTCATTACAGTGTTTATTACCGTCTATTACAGTCATTTTATTTCAGTAAGTTTATTGATGTCTATTACAGTCAGTTTATTACAGTATGTTTACTACCATCTATTACAGTCAGTTCATTACAGTGTTTATTACCGTCTATTACAGTCAGTTTATTACAGTAAGTTTATTGATGTCTATTACAGTCAGTTTATTACAGTATGTTTACTACCATCTATTACAGTCAGTTCATTACAGTGTTTATTACCGTCTATTACTGTCAGTTTATTACAGTAAGTTTATTGATGTCTATTACAGTGAGTTTATTACAGTATGTTTACTACCATCTATTACAGTCAGTTCATTACAGTGTTTATTACCGTCTATTACAGTCAGTTTATTTCAGTAAGTTTATTGATGTCTATTACAGTCAGTTTATTACAGTATGTTTACTACCATCTATTACAGTCAGTTCATTACAGTGTTTATTACATCTATTACAGTCAGTTTATTACAGTAAGTTTATTGATGTCTACTACAGTCAGTTCATTACAGTATGTTTACTACCATCTATTACAGTCAGTTCATTACAGTGTTTATTACCGTCTATTACAGTCAGTTTATTACAGTAAGTTTATTGATGTCTATTACAGTATGTTTACTACCATCTATTACAGTCAGTCATTAGTGTTTATTACCGTCTATTACAGTCAGTTTATTTCAGTAAGTTTATTGATGTCTATTACAGTCAGTTTATTACAGTATGTTTACTACCATCTATTACAGTCAGTTCATTACAGTGTTTATTACCGTCTATTACAATCAGTTCATTACAGTATGTTTACTACCATCTATTACAGTCAGTTCATTACAGTGTTTATTACCGTCTATTACTGTCAGTTTATTACAGTAAGTTTATTGATGTCTATTACAGTCAGTTTATTACAGTATGTTTACTACCATCTATTACAGTCAGCTTATTACAGTAAGTTTATTGATGTCTATTACAGTCAGTTTATTACAGTATGTTTACTACCATCTATTACAGTCAGCTTATTACAGTAAGTTTATTGATGTCTATTACAGTCAGTTTATTACAGTATGTTTACTACCATCTATTACAGTCAGTTCATTACAGTGTTTATTACCATCTATTACAGTCAGTTTATTACAGTAAGTTTATTGATGTCTATTACAGTCAGTTCATTACAGTATGTTTACTACCATCTATTACAGTCAGTTCATTACAGTGTTTATTACCATCTATTACACTCAGTTTATTACAGTAAGTTTATTGATGTCTATTACAGTCAGTTTATTACAGTATGTTTACTACCATCTATTACAGTCAGTTTATTACAGTAAGTTTATTGATGTCTATTACAGTCAGTTTATTACAGTATGTTTACTACCATCTATTACAGTCAGTTCATTACAGTGTTTATTACCATCTATTATAGTCAGTTTATTACAGTAAGTTTATTGATGTCTATTACAGTCAGTTCATTACAGTATGTTTACTACCATCTATTACAGTCAGTTCATTACAGTGTTTATTACCGTCTATTACAGTCAGTTTATTACAGTAAGTTTATTGATGTCTATTACAGTATGTTTACTACCATCTATTACAGTCAGTCATTAGTGTTTATTACCGTCTATTACAGTCAGTTTATTTCAGTAAGTTTATTGATGTCTATTACAGTCAGTTTATTACAGTATGTTTACTACCATCTATTACAGTCAGTTCATTACAGTGTTTATTACCGTCTATTACAATCAGTTCATTACAGTATGTTTACTACCATCTATTACAGTCAGTTCATTACAGTGTTTATTACCGTCTATTACTGTCAGTTTATTACAGTAAGTTTATTGATGTCTATTACAGTCAGTTTATTACAGTATGTTTACTACCATCTATTACAGTCAGCTTATTACAGTAAGTTTATTGATGTCTATTACAGTCAGTTTATTACAGTATGTTTACTACCATCTATTACAGTCAGCTTATTACAGTAAGTTTATTGATGTCTATTACAGTCAGTTTATTACAGTATGTTTACTACCATCTATTACAGTCAGTTCATTACAGTGTTTATTACCATCTATTACAGTCAGTTTATTACAGTAAGTTTATTGATGTCTATTACAGTCAGTTCATTACAGTATGTTTACTACCATCTATTACAGTCAGTTCATTACAGTGTTTATTACCATCTATTACAGTCAGTTTATTACAGTAAGTTTATTGATGTCTATTACAGTCAGTTTATTACAGTATGTTTACTACCATCTATTACAGTCAGTTTATTACAGTAAGTTTATTGATGTCTATTACAGTCAGTTTATTACAGTATGTTTACTACCATCTATTACAGTCAGTTCATTACAGTGTTTATTACCATCTATTATAGTCAGTTTATTACAGTAAGTTTATTGATGTCTATTACAGTCAGTTCATTACAGTATGTTTACTACCATCTATTACAGTCAGTTCATTACAGTGTTTATTACCGTCTATTAGTCAGTTTATTACAGTAAGTTTATTGATGTCTATTACAGTCAGTTTATTACAGTATGTTTACTACCATCTATTACAGTCAGTTCATTACAGTGTTTATTACATCTATTACAGTCAGTTTATTTCAGTAAGTTTATTGATGTCTATTACAGTCAGTTCATTACAGTATGTTTACTACCATCTATTACAGTCAGTTTATTACAGTGTTTATTACCATCTATTACAGTCAGTTTATTACAGTAAGTTTATTGATGTCTATTACAGTCAGTTCATTACAGTGTTTATTACCATCTATTACAGTCAGTTTATTACAGTAAGTTTATTGATGTCTATTACAGTCAGTTTATTACAGTATGTTTACTACCATCTATTACAGTCAGTTCATTACAGTGTTTATTACCATCTATTACAGTCAGTTTATTTCAGTAAGTTTATTGATGTCTATTACAGTCAGTTCATTACAGTGTTTATTACCATCTATTACAGTCAGTTTATTTCAGTAAGTTTATTGATGTCTATTACAGTCAGTTCATTACAGTATGTTTACTACCATCTATTACAGTCAGTTCATTACAGTGTTTATTACCATCTATTACAGTCAGTTTATTTCAGTAAGTTTATTGATGTCTATTACAGTCAGTTCATTACAGTATGTTTACTACCATCTATTACAGTCAGTTCATTACAGTGTCTATTACCATCTATTACAGTCAGTTTATTTCAGTAAGTTTATTGATGTCTATTACAGTCAGTTTCTTACAGTATGTTTACTACCATCTATTACAGTCAGTTCATTACAGTGTTTATTACCATCTATTACAGTCAGTTTATTTCAGTAAGTTTATTGATGTCTATTACAGTCAGTTCATTACAGTATGTTTACTACCATCTATTACAGTCAGTTCATTACAGTGTTTATTACCGTCTATTACAGTCAGTTTATTACAGTACATTCATTCCCGTCTATTAGCATGAGTTTATTACAGTACACTTATTACCATCTATTACAGTCAGTTTATTACATTCAGTAGCACAAATGCAAATGACAACAAGATGTCTGCTCACGGTTAAGTGGGGCTGCTCACGTACAATTACAGTGATCTCACACACACAAAAATGAATTGTCAGCTGAGTCTTACAGGAGTAGGAGGGAGGTGCTGTTTGGTCCTTAAACCTGATTACAGCTCCTTCACTGATGGCAGGAAGTGCTCCCATCCCGCTCCCCTTCATCTCTTCATCTCTCTTCATCCTCCCTCAGTCACCTCTCTGTGGTGCCGCGCCCCCACCCCCCAGGCCATGATCATTCTGAAATGATTCTTGGCAGTTTGTAATTATTCTGTTTTCCCATCATGCCTCAGTGCACTGAGTAGTGACGTTCAGAAGACACCATGGGGACCATAAAGTGCTTTAGAGGTTCATGAAGGCAAAATAAACAAGCCGCCTTTGTGATGCCATCACTTGTGTCACCGGGGAAACGACTGAGTGACACATGATAGCAAACGCAGCATCTGTCAAAGCAAAGCAAAAAACTAGAGCCCAAAATCGAACGTGAGATCCAAACCAGAGACAAAAACCCTGGATGGACTGAGTCCTGGACCAGCCTGAGTTCTGGTCATGTTTTTTCTTGTGGTCTGTGAAACTGTGATAACATCAAAGTGTCTGTGAGACTGGAATAACATCAGAGTGTCTGTGAGAAACTGTGATAACATCAAAGTGTCTGTGAGACTGGAATAACATCAGAGTGTCTGTGAGACTGTAATAACACTGAAGTGCCTGTGAGACTGGTATAACAGAAGTGTCTGTGAGACTGCAATACTGGCAGAGTGTCCGTGAGACTGGAATAACATGAGTGTCTGTGAGACTGTAATAACACCGAAGTGCCTGTGAGACTGGTATAACAGAAGTGTCTGTGAGACTGCAATACTGGCAAAGTGTCCGTGAGACTGGAATAACATCAAAGTGTCTGTGAGACTGTAATAACACTGAAGTGCCTGTGAGACTGGTATAACAGAAGTGTCTGTGAGACTGCAATACTGGCAGAGTGTCCGTGAGACTGGAATAACATCAAAGTGTTTGTGAGATTGTAATAACAGTGGAGTATCTGTGAAACTTTTATAATGGGGGTGAGTCTGTTAGACTGTAATAACAGTTGAGTAAAAATGGGCTGCATTTATATCGCGCTTTTCCATCTGCATCAGACGCTCAAAGCACTTTACAAATAATGTCTCACATTCACCCCGATGTGAGGGTGCTGCCATACAAGGCGCTCACTACACATTGGGAGCAACAGGGGATTAAAGACTTTGCCCAAGGGCCCTTAGTGATTTTCCAGTCAGGCTGGGATTTGAACCGAGGATCTTCTGATCTCAAGCCCAATGCCTTAACCACTAGACATCACCTCCCCTACAGTGTTTGTGAGAGTGTAATAACAGTGATGTGACCATGAGACTGTATTATTGATGATCTTACCTTTTAGAGGCATCAAGAACTTCAGCCAGCTCCTGGTGTTCCATGTGGAAGACACTGGAGAAGGAGTTCTGTAAAAGAATGAAAGATCCTGGACCGTGAGATGAGTCTCAGTCCGCTGGGGTCCTGACCTCAGGGGAAAAGAAAAGTCTTTTTCTTGAATTAAACATTGGAGGCTGACAGAAGGGGAGCTGATCTATTGGCGTCACGCTCTGCCAGAAGCAGAGTTTATTTCTCCATTCCAGACAACTTTGGGCCATTTGACTTTCCCCTTATAGGGACTTTGTTTTCTCACAACCAGCACTCAGAAGATCCTTTTTCCATTTTAAAGAGGCTGGGACAGGACGTGAGGGACGGACCAGGGTCCTCCGTTTAGCAACAATCTTTACCCCATCACACAAACACGTACGCAGGGGCACACATACACACTGTGTGTGTGTGTGTGTGTGTGTACGTGTGCACACATTTGTGTGCACACATTTGTGTGCACAAGCAAATGTGCACACACACACACACACACACACACACACACAAAGTGTATGTATAATGTACATTTGTTTGTGTGCACACACACACAAACAGATGGTTCCACACACACATGTACACTTAAACAAGTGTATGTGTAATGTACATGTTTGTGTGTGCACACATTTGTTTGTGTGAGCGCACATTTGTTTGTGTGTACACACAAACAAATGTGTACACACACGTAAACACATGCACACACACACAAAGAAACATGCATGCGTGCACACACACACACACACACACACACACACACAGGCATACACGCATGTTTGCTCCTTGGATGGATCTGCTGCGAGGTCATAAAGTTGTTCCCAACAGAAGAAGGGCTCCAATCTGATGACATTTATTGGGGTCGCTGGCAAAATGCAAAGTTTATAAGAGGAAGTGACAAAGGAACCGAAAGAACCCTGAAATAAATCTGAGCTGTCTTTAAGTCTCACCCTAAAATAAAGAGAAGCTTTTGTTTACCCGGTTTTCCTGGTGCCATAAATCAAACCCTGACATCTGAGACCACCTCCAGAAGGATTGTCTTCAGTGCAAAACTCATTTTTATGAGTACTTTTTGGGCTTTATTAGTGAGCTGATGGCTGATGGTGTTCACGTTACGTTACGTTATGTTAAGAAAGAGCCAGTGAACAAGTAAACCATCAATCAATCAATCAATCAATTTTTTTATATAGCACCAAATCACAACAAACAGTTGCCCCAAGGCGCTTTATATTGTAAGGCAAGGCCATACAATAATTATGTAAAACCCCAACGGTCAAAACGACCCCCTGTGAGCAAGCACTTGGCTACAGTGGGAAGGAAAAACTCCCTTTTAACAGGAAGAAACCTCCAGCAGAACCAGGCTCAGGGAGGGGCAGTCTTCTGCTGGGACTGGTTGGGGCTGAGGGAGAGAACCAGGAAAAAGACATGCTGTGGAGGGGAGCAGAGATCGATCACTAATGATTAAATGCAGAGTGGTGCATACAGAGCAAAAAGAGAAAGAAACAGTGCATCATGGGAACCCCCCAGCAGTCTACGTCTATAGCAGCATAACTAAGGGATGGTTCAGGGTCACCTGATCCAGCCCTAACTATAAGCTTTAGCAAAAAGGAAAGTTTTAAGCCTAATCTTAAAAGTAGAGAGGGTGTCTGTCTCCCTGATCTGAATTGGGAGCTGGTTCCACAGGAGAGGAGCCTGAAAGCTGAAGGCTCTGCCTCCCATTCTACTCTTACAAACCCTAGGAACTACAAGTAAGCCTGCAGTCTGAGAGCGAAGCGCTCTATTGGGGTGATATGGTACTACGAGGTCCCTAAGATAAGATGGGACCTGATTATTCAAAACCTTATAAGTAAGAAGAAGAATTTTAAATTCTATTCTAGAATTAACAGGAAGCCAATGAAGAGAGGCCAATATGGGTGAGATATGCTCTCTCCTTCTAGTCCCCGTCAGTACTCTAGCTGCAGCATTTTGAATTAACTGAAGGCTTTTTAGGGAACTTTTAGGACAACCTGATAATAATGAATTACAATAGTCCAGCCTAGAGGAAATAAATGCATGAATTAGTTTTTCAGCATCACTCTGAGACAAGACCTTTCTGATTTTAGAGATATTGCGTAAATGCAAAAAAGCAGTCCTACGTATTTGTTTAATATGCGCTTTGAATGACATATCCTGATCAAAAATGACTCCAAGATTTCTCACAGTATTATTAGAGGTCAGGGTAATGCCATCCAGAGTAAGGATCTGGTTAGACACCATGTTTCTAAGATTTGTGGGGCCAAGTACAATAACTTCAGTTTTATCTGAGTTTAAAAGCAGGAAATTAGAGGTCATCCATGTCTTTATGTCTGTAAGACAATCCTGCAGTTTAGCTAATTGGTGTGTGTCCTCTGGCTTCATGGATAGATAAAGCTGGGTATCATCTGCGTAACAATGAAAATTTAAGCAATACCGTCTAATAATACTGCCTAAGGGAAGCATGTATAAAATGAATAAAATTGGTCCTAGCACAGAACCTTGTGGAACTCCATAATTAACTTTAGTCTGTGAAGAAGATTCCCCATTTACATGAACAAATTGTAATCTATTAGACAAATATGATTCAAAGGGCTTTTTTATAGAGCAACAGACTCTTTTTCCAGGCTAAGTGAAGATCTTCTAAATTAGTGAGATGCCATTTCCTCTCCAACTTACGGGTTATCTGCTTTAAGCTACGAGTTTGTGAGTTATACCACGGAGTCAGGCACTTCTGATTTAAAGCTCTCTTTTTCAGAGGAGCTACAGCATCCAAAGTTGTCTTCAATGAGGATGTAAAACTATTGACGAGATACTCTATCTCACTTACAGAGTTTAGGTAGCTACTCTGCACTGTGTTGGTATATGGCATTAGAGAACATAAAGAAGGAATCATATCCTTAAACCTAGTTACAGCGCTTTCTGAAAGACTTCTAGTGTAATGAAACTTATTCCCCACTGCTGGGTAGTCCATCAGAGTAAATGTAAATGTTATTAAGAAATGATCAGACAGAAGGGAGTTTTCAGGGAATACTGTTAAGTCTTCTATTTCCATACCATAAGTCAGAACAAGATCTAAGATATGATTAAAGTGGTGGGTGGACTCATTTACTTTTTGAGCAAAGCCAATAGAGTCTAATAATAGATTAAATGCAGTGTTGAGGCTGTCATTCTCAGCATCTGTGTGGATGTTAAAATCGCCCACTATAATTATCTTATCTGAGCTAAGCACTAAGTCAGACAAAAGGTCTGAAAATTCACAGAGAAACTCATAGTAATGACCAGGTGGACGATAGATAATAACAAATAAAACTAGTTTTTGGGACTTCCAATTTGGATGGACAAGACTAAGAGTCAAGCTTTCAAATGAATTAAAGCTCTGTCTGGGTTTTTGATTAATTAATAAGCTGGAATGGAAGATTGCTGCTAATCCTCCGCCTCGGCCCGTGCTACGAGCATTCTGACAGTTAGTGTGACTCGGGGGTGTTGACTCATTTAAACTAACATATTCATCCTGCTGTAACCAGGTTTCTGTAAGGCAGAATAAATCAATATGTTGATCAATTATTATATCATTTACCAACAGGGACTTAGAAGAGAGAGACCTAATGTTTAATAGACCACATTTAACTGTTTTAGTCTGTGGTGCAGTTGAAGGTGCTATATTATTTTTTCTTTTTGAATTTTTATGCTTAAATAGATTTTTGCTGGTTATTGGTAGTCTGGGAGCAGGCACCGTCTCTACGGGGATGGGGTAATGAGGGGATGGCAGGGGGAGAGAAGCTGCAGAGAGGTGTGTAAGACTACAACTTTCCCATTAGGGAAAGAGCCAGTGAACAAAGAGCCAATTAATAAGTGAACCATCAGGGAACGAGCAAATAAACAAGTGAACCATCAGGAAAAGAGCCAATAAACAAGTGAACCATCAGGGAAAGAGCCAGTGAACAAAGAGCCAATAAACAAGTGAACCATCAGGGGGAAAGCCAATAAACAAGTGAACCATCAGGGGAAAAGCCAATAAACAAGTGAACCATCAGGGAAAGAGCCAGTGAACAAGTGAACCATCAGGGAAAAAGCCAATAAACAAGTGAACCATCAGGGAAAGAGCCAGTGAACAAAGATCCAATGAATAAATGAACCATCAGGTAAAGAGCCAGTGAACAAAGAGCCAATGAATAAATGAACCATCAGGTAAAGAGCCAGTGAACAAAGAGCCAATGAACAAGTGAACCATCAGGGAACGAGCCACTGAAGGAGTGAACTATCAGGGGAAATGCCAGTGATCAGAGAGTTAATGAACAAGTGAACCATCAGGGAAAGAGTCAATAAACACGTGAACCATCAGGGAAAGAGTCTGTGAGATCCTGCAGCTTGTGTTTTGTGCTTTGAACAGCGAGCACATGGGGTCACATCAGAACCCAACCGTACCAGAAAGAGCCAATAAATAAATGAACCATCAGGGAAAGAGCCAGTGAACAAAGAGCCAATCAAGAAATGAACCATCAGGGAAAGAGCCAGTGCTGCCAGCAACTGAGCCAAGGATCCAGTTTAGGACTGTTGAAAGAACTGATACCTGACTGATGAACTGTCTTCCTGTCCAGATAAATCAATGTGTGAAACGATGTACATTCCCATGAATGCTGTGAACTGTCTCAAAGAGCCAGAGGTCCCACTGAGTGGACCGAAAGAGTCGTTCTTTCAGGAACTGGGGTATTTGCACAGTGTCTGTTCACTAACATCAGTCACTTTGACATCTCAAGTTCATGAGAAAGTCATTTTCCAAAGTGGACATCTTTTAAGGTCCCACACAAACAAGAGTGTTCTGAGAGCACAATACCCCCCACTGGCAAATGCTGCCCTGGTACAAGTGCTACATTCTGATAACATTTCAAGGTCTATGACAGTTGATTTCAGAATGCAGACACCAACTCATGAAACAGACGGAGTCTACATTTATTAATTGAGGGCCATAACTGTGGTACAACAGGCCCAACTCCAATGATATTATAATATGCATTTTACCAACCTATAAGAAGGACTTGTACCATGTTTCACAAAATTCCTCCAAAAGTGTGAGAGGAATTGATTTCAGAATGCTTATACCTGTTCGGGGACAGATGGACAGACGGGCAGACAGGCAGACAGAAATCACCATGACATAATCCCCCCTTTGGGCCTTCAGCTAGCCGGGGAATAAAAATCAAAGATTCTTTACCACAGACCAGATTTCCAGTTCTCATATATCATTCATTTAAATGAGTCACCACTTTCTCCAATCTCCACCCCTTTCGTCTGATTGGTCCAAAGCAAGCGGCAGTGGTTGAAAATCAGATAAAAGTCAAACTGATTTTGGAGACAGAAAATCATAAAATCATCTTTCGTTTGTGTCATGAGACTAAACTGGGAAGCTTGAAGGATCTCCACAAATTTCAGGTCACCTTAAACCGACTTATCATTTTCTGAGTGCATGTGACTGCAGGTGGTTTAGAGTTGCCTGTGAGAAGAATAACTGAATAATTTAAAGGCTGTGAATACTTATGTACATGTGATTTCTTAGGTTTTTATTTTTAATAAATTTGCAAAAAAAAAAAAAAAAACTTTTTCATGTTGTCATTATGGGGTGTTGTGAGTAGAATTTTGAGGGAAAAAATAAATTTGCTCCATTTTGGAATAAGGCTGTAACCTAACAAAATGTGGAATAAGTGAAGCGCTCTGAATACCTTCTGGATGGTGTGTAAAGTGAAATGAGAAACGCTCCATAAGGAGAACTCCTGACAAAACTCTAAAAGCTGCTTTTCATTCCCCTCCAATAAAGCTCCATTTCAATTTTTAGCCTGAGACGAAAGAAAACAGCCGTCACTGTGTACACAACCTGAACCACATTTGACACGGTCCATTATTTTCACATCAGCTGTTTGAGTAAACGTTGGCCCGTCCAGGCTGGAACTGTAAGAGAAGAACTTTAATGTACCTAAAGATCTTTATTTTGTGAGAAATTCAATCCGATCACAATATTTGATCCTGATCTGGTCACTGTGGTTTTAACATCCAGTGTCACTGCTGGACAGTGTACTGGTCCTACTGCTGACAGTGCAGCTGTGGAGATTTATCATGTTCTTGTATGAACAAACCGGAGAACTCTGCAGAAGTGTCGGGACTATAAAAATGTCCAGTTTGTGAAGCGTGACCACAGATTTGTAGCGTTCCTAAGGATATCCCAGCTCTACCCAGTTACAGCTGGGTGGACTGAGATGATGCAGATTATGTGTCTTGTCCAGGAACACAAGACAGACAGTATGAGCAGGAACCAAACCCAGGTCTACATATTGGTAGCCCAACTCTGAGCTATCTGATTGGTGTCCACCATTAAGTCGGGCTGGACTTCAAGAGCGAAATGTTTGCATCTAATTTGAGTGGAGGATTTTCAGGAATGGACACAACTAGTGAGTGGCCCTGAGTTCTTTCATAACAGACCCAGAAAATGTTCAGGGATTGGACTGGAGGCACCAATGTCCACAGGTGGAGGTCTTTCATTTCTGAGGGCACTCTGAATATCCTCCAGAGAAGTTGTAGTGGAGCTATGAGGGTTCAGTCATTTCCACCTCAGTGCTGAGGCCAAGGAGACAACCACGTATCACCTGGACTGGGTTCTTGGATCAGCTGTGTGTAGCTCTGTTCCCTTTGGACTGTGGATTAGGGCTTGTGTCCCAGGGTCCAGGGACTGGTTGTGTGTTTTTGGTTTCCAGGTTCCGTCGAAGAGTTTGAAGGAAGCTGAGTTCGTACGAACTGTGGCTGACAGTAGTTCTTCATTCAGAGGTCACCCAGTGAGGTGAGTCTGATGTCAAACAAAGTTCCATTGTGGCTCAATCTGCTGCAGCAAACTCACCCAGCATCTCAGCATTCTGTCCACAGTGTCTGCTCTTTAACTTAGAGCCTTACACCATGATGGCGTTTATTGTCTTCAAGTTACACACCTCAGTGTTTAAAAAATCTCAGGAGAAATCCAAATAAATGCAATAATTGGTGCAGAACTGCTGAAATTCACTTGTTTTCTGTCAGATATCCAGCCCATTCCATACTTCCCTATTTCTATTAGGGAATTACTGAAATACATAAAAAAAAATTACTACAATGATGTAATTTGTGTGTATGGTAATGTAAAGACCAGGTGAATGATAACTACAGCCTGCGTTGTCAGGATTCATGGTGAGGAATGAACAGAATGCAGGACACAGAAACTGGAGGTGGAGTAATAAAAGGTTTTATCTGGAAAAACTGGCACAGATTCAGTATACAGATGATCAGTCAAGGTGGCGGAGGTAATAGGTAGACGTAAGGCTGAGGCGTGGTCAAAGCAAGCTGGGTTCAGTGGCACAAAGTAGCAATGTTGTCAGGACTGAGGCAGAATCAGAGTCAAAAAACAAGCACAGTTCAAAAAGCACAGTGAGTCCAAGTACAAGGGCTGAGGCAAAAAATAGGGTCTAACACAAAGCAAGGTCTTAGACGGTTGAGCAAAAGGTCAGGAGCAAAACAAGGTTGGAACGCAGACTAGGTCAAACGAACTGGCAACAAACAGAGAAACATGCAAGGCTTAAATAACAGGGTGTGATTAAGGAAAGTGAAAACAGGTGTGTGTGAGAAACTTCAGGAAGGAGACAAAGCTGAGGGAAGCAGGAGCAAGAGAGAGCAGTAAAACAAACACTAAGCAGACAGAAACAGGCATGGAAGAAAGAGACAAAGATGAAGCAAACAGGTGCAAGGGAGTGCAGTAAAGTAAACACTAAGCAGACAGAAATGAAGTGGAAGGTGAGTCCCAAACATAATGCAAAAAAATCTACACATGGAAGAAGCAAAGAAACAAAACCAGGAAAATAAAGGTGACAATTTAATAGTGATCAACAAGAGAATTAAAGGCTGGGGCTGAAACTAGAACACAACTATGATGTGGAAAACAGAAATTACAGGCAATGACTATTGTGGGAGAAATGCAAAATGAAACCAGTGACTAAAGTAATCCTAAAATGAAATCAAAGACAGGTGATCGAGATTTGGGACATGGACACAGACAAAACCAAGATGAAAACCCAGACATAGGGCAGATCATGACATGCGTAGCCACCAGACCGAGGCTTTACTGGCCACCAGACCTAGGCTTTATAGGCCACCAGTCCTAGGCTTTACAGGCCACTAGACAAAGGCTTTACTGGCCACCAGACCTAGGCTTTATAGGCCACCAGTCCTAGGCTTTACAGGCCACTAGACTAAGGCTTTACTGGCCACCAGACCTAGGCTTTATAGGCCACCAGTCCAAGGCTTTACTGGCCACCAGACAGAGGCCTCACAAGCCACCATACCTTTCCAATCCTAGAAATAAATGTGCAATAAAAACAGTAAGTTATTACATTTTCCTAAGCAAGGAATAACCACAGAGGTCAGAGGTCACATGTGACCTGTGCAGCTTTTGTGTGCATCAACCAGATGATGACCTTCAGCACTTCAGTCACTTCGTCACTAAACAGTGTTGAACCTGAAACCTGATTCTGTTCTCAGTCAGCTCAGAGTGATGTTCTGCTAAACGTATCCTCACAACATGATAGAGAACTGGACCGATCGAGTGTGTGTGCATGGGTGCTTGTGCACGTGAGCATGTGCATGTGAGTGTTTGTATCTGAGCGTGTACTGACCGTTGAGTCTTCATCAGTGATGAAGATGGTGCAGGCCTCAGCCTGCATGAAGGACAGGATGGTTCCTGCGATTTTCCTCAATAAAACCTCCAAAGACTGCTGCTCCTCAAAGATCAGGCTCGCCAGGTCCAAGAGAACCTGCAGAACAAAGGTTTCACACTCAGAGTGGGTCAGATGGTCCAAGAGAAGTCAAAGTCGGCTTTATTGTCAAATATGCTATACATGCTCAACATACAGCACAGATGAAATTTCAGTCCTCTCAGACCCACGGTGCAGAGTAAGAATAAAAACTGCTATTAAGCTAAGTTAAAAAAAAACTTAATACTTCTGATTTACAAAATAATAATAATAATAACAATGTAAAACAGTATAAACAGTGCAGGCAGTGTAAGTATAACAGTGTGATGCTGTAGTGCAAATGGCAAAAGTGTACTAATGTAGACAGTATGACATTAAATACGATCGTGCAACAGATAACAGTGTAATCCAGTGGTGCAAGTGGCAGTATGCTGATGTAGACAGAACAAAGGTTTCACACTCAGAGTGGGTCAGATGGTCCAACAGAACCCGCAGAACAATTAATTACATTTCATTTAATTAGCTTATAATGCGCCAAAAAAGCCGTCTCAAGGCGCCTCACATAAAACAAGTCAATCAATCAATCAATCAATTTTATTTATATAGCGCCAAATCACAACAAACAGTTGCCCCAAGGCGCTTTATAGTACATACATAGTACAAGTCAACATAAAAGTGAATAAATAATTAAAAATGAATAAAAAATTCAAACACATAAATAAAAACAGAAGTAAAAGAATAAAACAAATAAAAATAAAAACAACTATCCATAAGAAAGAGAATAAAAATAGGTTTTGAGTCTTGACTTAAAAATGTCCACAGACTCAGACTGCCTCACGGTCACAGGAAGACTGTTCCACAGGGTGGGTGCACGATACGAAAAGGCTCTTTGACCTGCTGACTTCTTCTTCACCCTGGGAACACAGAGAGGTCCCGCATCCTGCGACCGCAAAGCCCAGGCCGGCACGTAGGGTTCCACCAGATCAGCCAGATAAGATGGCGCCAGTCCATGAACAACCTTATAAGTCAAGAACAAAGGTTAAACAGTCAGAGTGGGTCTGCTGGACCTTCCACACCCACCTGGTTGCGTCTGTTTTCCAGCTGAGACGTCTCATAGAGCTGCGCATTGTGCAGGACGATGCCTGAAAAGGCCAAATACGCTGAGAAGTCCTGTGAGGAGGAACGAAACATCTGAGGCTCGTTTACAAAGAATCACAGACAAAAAATGAAACACATCAGGAAGCTTCAGAAAAGATTCAGACAAAACATATTACAAAGCAGTGTTGCTTCTGAACTGAATCATCATGAAGGACGAAACTGTTTTGTTTCAAAACAAACCTTTTCGTCCTGTTCTGTGAAAGCTCCTCCCACTCCACATTTCTTATTGATGGCTTGAGCCACGCCCACAACCTGCAAGAGACAAAACCTTCAAGAAAGCAGAATCCCAAGTCTGACACACCAAACAGATCAAAACAACAAGAAGTGAACGTGTGACATTAGGAAGTAAATGTGTGAAATTACAACATATTACCACCGGAAGTGAACGTGTGACATTAGGAAGTAAACGTGTGACATTACAGCACATCACCGCAGGAAGTGAGCGTGTGACATTAGGAAGTAAATCAATTATCAATCAATCAATTAATTTTTTTATATAGCGCCAAATCACAACAAACAGTTGCCCCAAGGCGCTTTATATTGTAAGGCAAGGCCATACAATATGGTACTACGAGGTCCCTAAGATAAGATGGGACCTGATTATTCAAAACCTTATAAGTAAGAAGAAGAATTTTAAATTCTATTCTAGAATTAACAGGAAGCCAATGAAGAGAGGCCAATATGGGTGAGATATGCTCTCTCCTGCTAGTCCCCGTCAGTACTCTAGCTGCAGCATTTTGAATTAACTGAAGGCTTTTTAGGGAACTTTTAGGACAACCTGATAATAATGAATTACAATAGTCCAGCCTAGAGGAAATAAATGCATGAATTAGTTTTTCAGCATCACTCTGAGACAAGACCTTTCTGATTTTAGAGATATTGCGTAAATGCAAAAAAGCAGTCCTACATATTTGTTTAATATGCGCTTTGAATGACATATCCTGATCAAAAATGACTCCAAGATTTCTCACAGTATTACTAGAGGTCAGGGTAATGCCATCCAGAGTAAGGATCTGGTTAGACACCATGTTTCTAAGATTTGTGGGGCCAAGTACAATAACTTCAGTTTTATCTGAGTTTAAAAGCAGGAAATTAGAGGTCATCCATGTCTTTATGTCTGTAAGACAATCCAGCAGTTTAGCTAATTGGTGTGTGTCCTCTGGCTTCATGGATAGATAAAGCTGGGTATCATCTGCGTAACAATG
This sequence comes from Thalassophryne amazonica, assembly GCF_902500255.1. NCBI lineage: Eukaryota > Metazoa > Chordata > Actinopteri > Batrachoidiformes > Batrachoididae > Thalassophryne > Thalassophryne amazonica. Next base: position 434,759 of record NW_022986251.1, on the reverse strand, counting down.
AAAATTTAAGCAATACTGTCTAATAATACTGCCTAAGGGAAGCATGTATAAAGTGAATAAAATTGGTCCTAGCACAGAACCTTGTGGAACTCCATAATTAACTTTAGTCTGTGAAGAAGATTCCCCATTTACATGAACAAATTGTAATCTATTAGACAAATATGATTCAAACCACCGCAGCGCAGTGCCTTTAATACCTATGGCATGCTCTAATCTCTGTAATAAAATTTTATGGTCAACAGTATCAAAAGCAGCACTGAGGTCTAACAGAACAAGCACAGAGATGAGTCCACTGTCCGAGGCCATAAGAAGATCATTTGTAACCTTCACTAATGCTGTTTCTGTACTATGATGAATTCTAAAACCTGACTGAAACTCTTCAAATAGACCATTCCTCTGCAGATGATCAGTTAGCTGTTTTACAACTACCCTTTCAAGAATTTTTGAGAGAAAAGGAAGGTTGGAGATTGGCCTATAATTAGCTAAGATAGCTGGGTCAAGTGATGGCTTTTTAAGTAATGGTTTAATTACTGCCACCTTAAAAGCCTGTGGTACACAGTCAACTAACAAAGATAGATTGATCATATTTAAGATCGAAGCATTAAATAATGGTAGGGCTTCCTTGAGCAGCCTGGTAGGAATGGGGTCTAATAAACATGTTGATGGTTTGGATGAAGTAACTAATGAAAATAACTCAGACAGAACAATCGGAGAGAAAGAGTCTAACCAAATACCGGCATCACTGAAAGCAGCCAAAGATAACGATACGTCTTTGGGATGGTTATGAGTAATTTTTTCTCTAATAGTTAAAATTTTGTTAGCAAAGAAAGTCATGAAGTCATTACTAGTTAAAGTTAATGGAATACTCAGCTCAATAGAGCTCTGACTCTTTGTCAGCCTGGCTACAGTGCTGAAAAGAAACCTGGGGTTGTTCTTATTTTCTTCAATTAGTGATGAGTAGAAAGATGTCCTAGCTTTACGGAGGGCTTTTTTATAGAGCAACAGACTCTTTTTCCAGGCTAAGTGAAGATCTTCTAAATTAGTGAGACGCCATTTCCTCTCCAACTTACGGGTTATCTGCTTTAAGCTACGAGTTTGTGAGTTATACCACGGAGTCAGGCACTTCTGATTTAAAGCTCTCTTTTTTAGAGGAGCTACAGCATCCAAAGTTGTCTTCAATGAGGATGTAAAACTATTGACGAGATACTCTATCTCACTTACAGAGTTTAGGTAGCTACTCTGCACTGTGTTGGTATATGGCATTAGAGAACATAAAGAAGGAATCATATCCTTAAACCTAGTTACAGCGCTTTCTGAAAGACTTCTAGTGTAATGAAACTTATTCCCCACTGCTGGGTAGTCCATCAGAGTAAATGTAAATGTTATTAAGAAATGATCAGACAGAAGGGAGTTTTCAGGGAATACTGTTAAGTCTTCTATTTCCATACCATAAGTCAGAACAAGATCTAAGATATGATTAAAGTGGTGGGTGGACTCATTTACTTTTTGAGCAAAGCCAATAGAGTCTAATAATAGATTAAATGCAGTGTTGAGGCTGTCATTCTCAGCATCTGTGTGGATGTTAAAATCGCCCACTATAATTATCTTATCTGAGCTAAGCACTAAGTCAGACAAAAGGTCTGAAAATTCACAGAGAAACTCACAGTAATGACCAGGTGGACGATAGATAATAACAAATAAAACTGGTTTTTGGGACTTCCAATTTGGATGGACAAGACTAAGAGTCAAGCTTTCAAATGAATTAAAGCTCTGTCTGGGTTTTTGATTAATTAATAAGCTGGAATGGAAGATTGCTGCTAATCCTCCGCCCCGGCCCGTGCTACGAGCATTCTGACAGTTAGTGTGACTCGGGGGTGTTGACTCATTTAAACTAACATATTCATCCTGCTGTAACCAGGTTTCTGTTAGGCAGAATAAATCAATATGTTGATCAATTATTATATCATTTACCAACAGGGACTTAGAAGAGAGAGACCTAATGTTTAATAGACCACATTTAACTGTTTTAGTCTGTGGTGCAGTTGAAGGTGCTATATTATTTTTTCTTTTTGAATTTTTATGCTTAAATAGATTTTTGCTGGTTATTGGTGGTCTGGGAGCAGGCACCGTCTCTACGGGGATGGGGTAATGAGGGGATGGCAGGGGGAGAGAAGCTGCAGAGAGGTGTGTAAGACTACAACTCTGCTTCCTGGTCCCAACCCTGGATAGTCACGGTTTGGAGGATTTAAGAAAATTGGCCAGATTTCTAGAAATGAGAGCTGCTCCATCCAAAGTGGGATGGATGCCGTCTCTCCTAACAAGACCAGGTTTTCCCCAGAAGCTTTGCCAATTATCTATGACGCCCACCTCATTTTTTGGACACCACTCAAACAGCCAGCAATTCAAGGAGAACATGCGGCTAAACATGTGTGAAATTACAACACATTACCACCGGAAGTGAACGTATGACATTAGGAAGTAAACGTGTGACATTACAGCACATCACCGCAGGAAGTGAACGTGTGACATTAGGAAGTAAATGTGTGAAATTACAACACATTACCACTGGAAGTGAACGTATGACATTAGGAAGTAAATGTGTGAAATTACAACATATGACCACCGGAAGTGAACGTATGACATTAGAAAGTAAATGTGTGAAATTACAACACATTACCACCGGAAGTGAACGTATGACATTAGGAAGTAAACGTGTGATATTACAGCACATCACCGCAGGAAGTGAGCGTGTGACATTAGGAAGTAAATGTGTGAAATTACAACACATTACCACCGGAAGTGAACGTATGACATTAGGAAGTAAACGTGTGACATTACAGCACATCACCGCAGGAAGTGAAAGTGTGACATTAGGAAGTAAATGTGTGAAATTAGAACACATTACCACAGGAAGTGAACGTATGACATTAGGAAGTAAATGTGTGACATTACAGCACATCACCGCATGAAGTGAACGTGTGACATTAGGAGGTAAATGTGTGAAATTACAACACATTACCACCGGAAGTGAATGTATGACATTAGGAAGTAAATGTGTGAAATTACAACACATTACCACCGGAAGTGAACGTATGACATTAGGAAGTAAACGTGTGACATTACAGCACATCACCGCAGGAAGTGAATGTGTGACATTAGAAAGTAAATGTGTGAAATTACAACACATTACCACCAGAAGTGAACGTGTGACATTAGGAAGTAAATGTGTGAAATGACAACACATTACCACTGGAAGTGAACGTATGACATTAGGAAGTAAATGTGTGACATTACAGCACATCACCGCAGGAAGTGAAAGTGTGACATTAGGAAGTAAATGTGTGAAATTACAACACATTACCACCGGAAGTGAACGTATGAAATTAGGAAGTAAATGTGTGAAATTACAACATATTACCACCGGAAGTGAATGTATGAAATTAGGAAGTAAATGTGTGAAATTACAACATATTACCACCGGAAGTGAACGTATGAAATTAGGAAGTAAATGTGTGAAATTACAACATATTACCACCGGAAGTGAACGTATGACATTAGGAAGTAAATGTGTGACATTACAGCACATCACCGCAGGAAGTGAAAGTGTGACATTAGGAGGTAAATGTGTGAAATTACAACATATTACCACCGGAAGTGAATGTATGAAATTAGGAAGTAAATGTGTGAAATTACAACATATTACCACCGGAAGTGAACGTATGAAATTAGGAAGTAAATGTGTGAAATGACAACACATTACCACTGGAAGTGAACGTATGACATTAGGAAGTAAATGTGTGACATTACAGCACATCACCGCAGGAAGTGAAAGTGTGACATTAGGAAGTAATTGTGTGAAATTACAACACATTACCACCGGAAGTGAACGTATGAAATTAGGAAGTAAATGTGTGAAATTACAACATATTACCACCGGAAGTGAATGTATGAAATTAGGAAGTAAATGTGTGAAATTACAACATATTACCACCGGAAGTGAACGTATGAAATTAGGAAGTAAATGTGTGAAATTACAACATATTACCACCGGAAGTGAACGTATGACATTAGGAAGTAAATGTGTGACATTACAGCACATCACCGCATGAAGTGAACGTGTGACATTAGGAGGTAAATGTGTGAAATTACAACACATTACCACCGGAAGTGAACGTATGACATTAGGAAGTAAATGTGTGAAATTACAACACATTACCACCGGAAGTGAACGTATGACATTAGGAAGTAAACGTGTGACATTACAGCACATCACCGCAGGAAGTGAACGTGTGACATTAGGAAGTAAATGTGTGAAATTACAACACATTACCACCAGAAGTGAACGTATGACATTAGGAAGTAAATGTGTGAAATTACAACACATTACCACCGGAAGTGAACGTATGACATTAGGAAGTAAACGTGTGACATTACAGCACATCACCGCAGGAAGTGAACGTGTGACATTAGGAAATAAATGTGTGAAATTACAACACATTACCACCGGAAGTGAACGTATGACATTACAACACGTTACCACTGGAAGTGAATGTATGACATTCGGAAGTGAACGTATGACATTACAGCACGTTACCACCGGAAGTGAACGTATGACATTCGGAAGTAAATGTGTGACATTACAGCACATCACCACAGGAAGTGAACTTGTGACATTACAGCACATTACCGCTGGAAGAGAACGTATAACATTACAGCACATCACCGCAGGAAGTGAACGTGTGACATTACAGCACGTTACCGCCGGAAGTGAACGTGTGACATTACAGCACATCACCACAGGAAGTGAACTTGTGACATTACAGCACGTTACCGCTGGAAGAGAACGTATAACATTACAGCACATCACCGCAGGAAGTGAACGTGTGACATTACAACACGTTACCACTGGAAGTGAATGTATGACATTCGGAAGTGAACATATGACATTACAGCACGTTACCACCGGAAATGAACGTGT
>NW_022986249.1:526047-643529 GCF_902500255.1 Thalassophryne amazonica | reverse complement strand
CACAGAGACAGAGAAAGAGAGAGAGGGACAGAGACAGAGAGAGACACACAGAGAGACAGAGAGTGAGATTTAAAACACCCCCCCCCCCCCCCAGGCATCAGAAATGAAGCACCAAGCTCCCAGTCCGTACAGACGAAAGAACATCATTCCTACACCACATTGTCCGAAAGGTGTCCATGTTATCAGTCAGAGCATAAAACTGGAATTCCACCCTAATCCAGGCCGCCAAGAGTCCCTTCAGCATAAGCTCAGGGTCCACCGACTCCAGAGTTTTTCCGAGTCTTCCAGATGGCCAGCTTGGCAAGTCCACAAAGCAGGTTAATCAACACATGCAAACCCCTGGAGTGTGTGCGATATTTCGGACAAAAAATAAACAATTCCATAGTGAACGGCAACCCCAACCCGCGAAACCACCTCCCCAGCAACCCAAACAGCCCTCCCAAGCGATTACACTGCGCAAAAACATGGTGAATAGTTTCCCTGAGCGGACAGAATGGACAAACCCCATCCACCCCTGGATCCAGGTGTGCCAGATACCCGTTCGTAGCCAAAAGCCCATGCACAATCCTCCACTGAAGATCCCCTGTACGTTTGTCGACCGGGGGTTTGTACAGGTTACGCCAGCACCCCACAGGAGACACGGCGGCACCAAAAAAACCCAACCACTTCGACGCCGCCAACCCTGCCAACGAGCGTAAGTGTGACACCTTAACGCAGGCAAAGTAGAGTGCCCTTTTACCAATACCCTCAAACTCTCCCAAAACAGGTGACCTGAAAGATAGGAGAGCCCCCTGCTCCTCCTGCCACCCCCCCACAGAGGGCGAGACAGTTAGAGAGGGGAACACGTATTCACAGTCATCATCCCACTGGTCAGACAGAATACGAGTCTCAGCAAACGCTCTGTGGGGCCCCGGCAGGGAAGCACAGACCTCCTCCACCACCCTAAGCAGCATCCTGGAGGACCGAACTCCCGACGCCTCCCTCAGCCTCCCAACAGACGTGCGCAGCAGATGACCCAGTTTGGTGCACCCCACCGCCCTCAGGCGGGACCGCAGAGTGACAGATGACAAAGCAGGAGAACAAACAAAGTCATTGAAGAAGAGGGGTTCCTCAAACAGCCACATCCCTGGTGTACCGACAGCGCCCCTGCACACGGAGAGGACCCGCCATGCTTGGAGAACAGACTGGTAAAAAACTGAGGTACGCGTCCCACAGACGTCCCACTGACGTCCCACTGACGTAGGAGGAACAGATGTTTGTCATATCCCAAAGCAGCCTCCCTTCTCAGCAGGACACGGGCAGTATCCTGCCAGCTCAGACCCGAGCCATACAACAGTCTCTGAGCGGCCCGCAACCTGAAGGCCGACACCCGAGCAGCAATGTCCACCAACCCTTGACCTCCTTCGTGAAGAGGCATATACAGCACGGGAGCCCTGATCCAGTGATGACCCGACCAGAAAAAATCCACCAACATCCGCTGCAGCTGCTCAATAAGGCCGTGTGGTGGAGGGAGAACAGACAGTCTGTGCCACAGCGCCGAAGCGGCCAAGTTATTAGCGACCAGAACCCGCCCCCTGTAAGACAACTGGGGCAGCAACCATTGCCATTTGGACAGTCTGGCACACACCTTCTCCACCATGCCCTCCCAATTGTTCTGACAATACCCTTCCGTTCCCAGAAACACACCCAGCACCTTCAACCCCTCCACTCCCCACCGCAAACCATGCGGCAGACAGGGAGCAGCAGCGTCCCGCCACCTCCCCATCAGAACAGCCTCACTCTTCCCCCAATTCACCCTAGCAGCGGTCCCCGTCTCATAAAGCCGTAAACTATCCAATAACTCATCAACATCCGCCTGATTCTTAACAAAAACCGTGATGTCATCTGCATATGCAGAGAGCACCAGAGGAGCACCTTGGTGAAGGCCCGGCAAAACAAGGCCAGACAGCCGGGCCCTGAGGCGACACAAAAGCGGTTCAATAACTATAGAATACAGTTGACCCGAAATGGGGCAGCCCTGTTGTATACCCCGTGTCACGAGGACAGGGCAGGTCAGCCCTCCCCCCACCTTAACCAAAACTGAAGCCCTGTGGTACAGTACCTTAACAAAAGAAATAAACCCGTCACCAAAAACAAACGCCCTCAAAGTAGAGAACAAGAACCCGTGGTGAACCCGATCAAACGCCTTTTCTTGATCCAGTGACAAAAACCCACAATCCAAGACCCCCATAGTACACAAATCAAACATATCTCTCATCAAAAAAAGATTGTCCAAAATAGTTCTATCAGGCACACAATAAGACTGATCCTTGTGAATGATCAAATCCAAAACAGTCTTTAGCCTGTTCGCCAACACCTTAGAGAAAAGTTTGTAATCCGCACAAAGAAGTGCGACTGGCCTCCAATTCTGCAACGAAGCGAGATCCCCTTTCTTGGGCAAAAGGGACAGAACAGCACGGCAACACGACGTGGGCAGACACCCAGTCGCGATGCTCTCCTGCAACATTTCCAAAATATCCACCCCAAGAACACCCCAGAAATGTCTGTCTGATTAAAGGTACAGTGTGTCATTTTTAAAGAAGAGACCAAATGTTATGTCCATCAAATAATGTGTTTTTAAACTTTTCAATCTTATTTATTTTATTAACTTAGACAAAAAAAAAAAATAAAAAATAAAAAAATAGAAAAAAGAACTTTGATATTACAACATGAGTGTAATTTTTTTGTCTATTATTTGCTTTCAGTGTATCTGAAACCAGTCAAAATGACGCACAACACGCACCGCCTTGGGTGATAATTATACCAACAGCACCGCTATGCTAAACGTTTCTGGGGAGAACCCTGCAATATAAACATTAAAAATAATTACCTTTTAGGCTGTTCCAAATATGTTCTCCACCTCATGCAGTGCAGGAAGGAGAGAGAAAGAAAAGCTGTAGATGAAACGATTCTCTGCCATTCCTGAAGCGATTAGGGTGTTTTCAACTTCCAAACTCTGACAGAAAATAATTAATCCGTAACGAAATAATTATTTGAGATACAGCATCCAAAGCACAAAGCAGATGGGAATGTCATGCCGAAGTGCGCAAGAGGGTGGACCCAAAACAGCCTGTCCAAAGCAGCCTGTCCTGTCCTGGTAGCTGCCAGTTGCTCAGATAATGGGCTTCAAACAGCCTTGTCCTCACCAAAAACATGCCTCTAACATCCTTGTTTGTCCTCGTAGTCCCTCGTATACACACTGCCCCTTGCTGTTTTTCCAAAATTTTGAACCTCTTGAAATTAGAGACCCGCTCGTTAGCGGATATTCTGCCTCTAAGGGCCACTGTTCTTCTATGTTTGTTGAATAACTGGACTCATACCAAAAAAAAAAAAGAAAACATGCTATGTGGCTCATTATTCATCATTCATTATTCCGTGGGACCAGGGCTTTAGGGGTTGTGTATGTGTGAGGCTGTTTGTGGTGGAGCAAGGCCGTGGTTAGAATTGCTAGGCAACAGACAGGACAAAAGTGGACCCCCCCCCCCCCCCCCACACACACACACACACACACACACACTCAGACACTCAAGGTGGCTGAGATTGCGATTGCTTTTCCTGTGACACTCCAGGTTTGTCAGTGATAGGTCACTGGATTTTACAGCATAACCGTTTGAGATTATGATGAAAATCTAAAATTCTCATTTGACTGTTCCCTTCAATCCACTTTCACATTTGTGAGGGGCTCTTCTTTAATTTACTCACCAGGTTAGCAACCAGTCCAGACCCACAGGCAACATCCAGAACTTCAGCCATTTCACGACATCCACTGAAGTGAGCGTTCAGCAAAGAAACTGCCAGATGTGGCCCCCTGTACTTCATGAGTGTGAGATCCTGTCAAAATAAAATATGGACCCCCCTTTATCAGATTCAGTAATTGGTGTTCTTCCCTTCATGACTCATACAATAAAGCTTCATTTAATGGAAACTCAGAATGTATGAGATCTAACTCAAAGAAAAATAGAGGAACAAAATGAGAAAAATTCCACCAGATGTCAGATTTTATGTAATAAATCATCAGAGCTTGTGTGAGTTTAGAGGTCCACCCCCACAGGCTTTGCAAGTCTTATCTATGGATTGTTAAGAGCTAAAGTTATTCAATGTGCTTGGTAGCTCAAAAGCTACCAACTTTAGAAAGGAAAACCTGCTGCAGAGAGAAAGCAAAAGAGGAAGTCTTGCATATCTTCACAACAGTGTCTCTGATAAATACGGAACTTTGCACAAGGACACAGAAGAATGAACAAAGGCTGCATGCCAGATCTGGTAGAAGCAGGTTTTATCGGGTTTCACAACAATCTAAACATACACTGACAGAATTGCACAAAATACAGTGTGTGTCATTGTGGATCATCATTGATTAATCATATTTGTTTAATCATACCATCGGACCATCTAACTGAAATTTACATATTCTGATGGCGGCTAAACAGGATCTGAAATGATTTGAGTGCATACGAGGGAACCTCGAGATCGATCTGGCACAGTATGCCTGCCGGTATGACCCACAGTGCCACGTATAATAACGCCCCCCCAGAGTGCAAAGGAACTGTTGAACTGTATATGGCACGCTTCATCATGATAATAATTCATAATTATTATCATGTACAGTGACTGTGAACAGCGTGAGATCCATCTGCTTCAAAGCCTGATGTGCTCAATGAGACGCACAACACAGAGAGGCAGCTGCCTGTTGTATGGCTGGGGGGCCTGGCTGCCTTTTTGTTTCTGTCTTTTGTTTTTCCTTCCAGGTGGCTTGCATTTGGGACTGAGTGGCTGTGTTGCTGAGGTTATCAGGACCTCACCCTGATCACCTGCGGCTCGTCAGGACTCACAGCTGAGGTGCATCTATATGGATTGGAACATGGTGGCATTTAAGACTGGAGTATACAGTGTTTATTTGCCAGAGACTCGACCTTGTGACCAGACGGGTGAGATCGTCGTCTCGGGAGCCATCTCATCATCAGTGGATGCAGAGAACGTCCAGGGTTTGATGCACGGTCTGTGAAAGAGGAGGGGGTGAGGTCTCACGCTCGTCAGCACACTTCCTGAGGTACGTTAGATTTTGTGACTAACATTTATACAGTCAGTAAATGTGGTGTCCCTCACACCTTATTATATTGAGCTGTATGTTAGTCATGTATCGTGTAAGCTTCTGGCTCCGGACCGTTAGCGCTGCTGGGAGCGCACCACGCCAGACCGCACTTTCTGTTATTTTTGTATCACTGTTATGTATTAAATTCAGTTAGCCTTTGTACCGTGCTCTGCTTATTTCATACTGGGTCCTTCAAACGCTGGTCGGTTCTCCGAGCTGCGTCCGACACATAACAGCTGCCCGTGTTATGATGGAGACAGTAGTTCACATTATTTACGTCGCCCTGAAGCTCACATTATTTACGTCGCCCTGAAGCTCTGTGCGCTGCGGCACCGGAGCTGAAGCTCTGTGCGCTGCGGCACCGGAGCTGAAGCTCTGTGCGCTGCTGCGTGCATGGTGCCACAAATCTGAATGGGCTGTTATATCCACAGTCGACCTTACAGTACAGATATTTGTCCATTCCTTCCCATGGGCGACGCAAATAATGTGAACTACTGTCTCCATCATAAGACAGAAAGCTGTGCAGTAACGTGTCACTGCGCGCGTCAGACTCGGAGCCGGACGGATCTCACATTGTGATAATTGTCCACCTTCTAATTCTGGAGGAGATATCACATGGAGCTTGTGCCAGGCCGTTACACCATTAATAAACATGCATCTTACCTCCAATAGCGGTCCAGGGGTGTTTCACAGCGCAGATGAGGACATGAAGCCGGGACAGCAGCCTGGGGTTAGAATCCTCTCACCCAAAAGAAAAAAATAATTCCATGTGATAATCCAACCATCACGGTGTCCAGAGTTGTGTTCTGCTGCTGATGTGGACAAACAAGACAGAAGAAAGTTCCCTGGAAAGGCTCCATGTGAGGGACTGTACGGCCCAACTGTCAGCAAACTGTGGAGCGAAGCTGTCCACTTGTCCATGTGTGCCCCGTGCGCGCTTAGTGGCCCAGGCAGTGTTATGAACACACACACATATACACACACACACACACACACACATATACACACACTTGAGTGATAATTACAGCCCCACGTGTATGCGCGGAGTGCAGGGGTGCCACACACACACGCGCGGATGTGCACGTGAGGAAAACAGAACTCCGGCCTCCTCTGCAGACACATGGAGATCGGGCAGTCTGCAGCGCCTTTAATGGCCGTGAGACAGCAGTCTGTGTCATCTACCTGCTGTCTACATACACTTCGGATGCCATCGTGCAGGTGTGGACGAGGCAGTCCAGATGTGTTTGGACCACAGCTGGCCACGCCCCTTTCCCTCCAGACTGTCAGATAATGGTAATATTTTCCTTGTTGGAGTGGCTCCTCCACATTCTTGCTGTGTGTGACGGGGCCTCAGTCTGTATTGAAGTCTGTTAATTTACATGTTTCAAAATATGAAAAATCAGATTATCATTAATGCAGAAATAAAGTGTTTATTTATTTCTATATTTTACTTTGGTCCTCCCTAACATTTTTTTTCAAAATAAGACCTATAATTTCAAAGTGGGTGTGGCTCACTTATCAAGCTGAAATCTGTGCATGTTAATCATTAATTATAACATGTTGTATTTGAGATGTATGAAAGCAACAACAATGATGTGTCATGTGGGACTATCTTCATGTTTGGGTTTTTCTTTTTTTTTTTTTTTACCAAAACAGATATTCATTCATTTACAGCTCTAATCTGCTCGGCTCGGGACAGCAGGAAGGAGACGCCGACAGCACAGGAAGTGAGTGACTGATAAACGTCCGGACACAAACAGTTGGTTTGTAACCTGCAGAGTCTCAGGGAAGGAATGTTTTAAAATCCTCTGGCTGTCCAGGCTGACTGGAGTTAATGTGCACGTGGTTTTAATGTGCACGTGGTGTTAATGTGTACGTGGTTTTAATGTGCACGTGGTTTTAATGTGCACGTGGTTTTAATGTGAACATGGTGTTAATGTGTACGTGGTTTTAATGTGTACATGGTTTTAATGTGCACGTGGTGTTAATGTGAACATGGTTTTAATTTGCACGTGGTGTTAATGTGTACGTGGTTTTAATGTGTACGTGGTTTTGGTGTGTAAGTGGTTTTAATGTGTACCTGATTTTGGTGTGTAAGTGGTTTTAATGTGTACCTGGTTTTTATGTGTGATGGACCTCCAGTCCACAAACAGACTCTGTTCTGCGTGCACACGTACGCGTGCATGTACGCAGCTCAGCTCCGCCCTGAAACAAAGAGAAGAACACGGGAATGAACGATGATCCCTTAAAGAAGTGACTGAAAGTAGAAGGAGCTGGAGGCCTCTGGTGGGGGCGGGGCTTGGAAACGGTGGGGCCTGTTGGTCCTGGACGTGTCTCACGCTGTGCTCCAGTAAAACATCCCATCTCCCTCAATGTTTGGTACATACATGTGTTAAACATGTCAAGGCTGAGCGTCTGTTGGTCCACTGACCTTTTCGTACTCGTCTGCCCACTCGCTGTAGAACTTCATCCGCTCTTTTGAATCAATACCTTTGGCAGCCGTCATTGTAACATGGAGATCCTGAAGAGTTTTGTCCATGATGAGAGGAGGAGGACTTTAATCTTGCAGGATGGAGACACAAACCGCACAGTCGACCTGACAAAGAGTTTGAGCAGAGAGCATCATGTTGTGACAGAAGAGACAATGAGAGAACGAGACAACGCTGCACCTGATCATTAAAACCGTGTGTGTGTGTGTGTACAAAACCAATAATTAAGATTTGACTCCGCTCCTCTTTCCATGACAAAAACTCCTGTAACAGTGGAATGTGCCGTTCATTTCTAAACTGGATGCCGTGTTGATCCGGTATGTCGTCTGACTAGCACAGGAATTGCGGAAGACATGGACATCAGCACTTTTTCGGCACATTGAGACAGACGTGCGGAGGAATTCCGCGCGTTGCGGTGGAGCTGCATGGCGCAAAGCAACGCCATGATGAAGCCTCACAGGACATGTTGGGGCATGTCCAGCTCATGCACAATTTCTTGGATACTCACACGACTGAAAAGCAACCGGAAGCCGTCTGAAAGCCACCTGAAAGCCGTCCTGTGAGACCAACACAGAGGTGGTTTTGTCCCGCGCCATGAGTAGCATGGTGGGGCAATCCTCCACTTCTCTTTCCATGAAAAAAACTCCTGTAACAGTAAAATGTGCCGAAAAAGTGCTGATGTCCACGCCTTCTGCCTTTTTGTGAAAGTCAGACGATGTCCCGGATCAACAAAGCCTTCACGTTGGAAATGATCTGGTTGTTTGAGTGGGGTTTGAGCCTGTCGATCGACGCTTGGAGTGTGCCGCGCTCTCACCAAATGGTGTCCATCTGGAGGTCTCTCACAGTTTCTGGAAAAATTTGATGCAGCAAAGCTCCAAATCGTTCAGACATTTATTCACAATAAAAATCTGACAAGAGGGGTGGACCACTGGTCACACAAAGCCTGCTCACAGGTGAATGACGCAACTGACAGGCGTGAAAAAACTCACGCACGCGCATGAAGGTTCAAGCTTGGCTGATGCAATCACACGTAATTCAAATCCATATGGTTTTTGCAAAAAAAATAACAAGGTCCGATACTTTTTGGACAGACCTCGTACACATCAGTTTGCGCATATTTTTGTATCCACCCATATAACTGCAAACACGTGGGTGTGTTAATTGTTCATCAGTGTGTCTCTGACGTCCACATCACTCTGATGACTTCATGTTTTCACACTATTAACAGTTCCCATCATCACCTCTACATGTCCACAGAGGAACAATAGCTGTAGAAATGTACATACAGCAGCCAGGATTTTTGCGCGGTGCACCGCACATTTCCACACTCATTTCACTTTTGATACTTCTGAATGTTAGTGTGGAGATGGACGTATGCCATGTTTTTGTGCATACGCACACTTTGTACATGAGACCCCTGGTCACCGCTGACTGGCTGATGTCTGCAGGAGATGGAGACTAAAGCATTTTCTCTCAGGAGAGAGGAGCTCACGTGTGTTTTCACTGTCACAAGATAATGTGGAAAAATGAGATTTATGTGGAAAAAACAGAACAGCACAAAGACACAAGGAATAGCCACATGTGAAGATTCATGGGGCGCTGTGGTCACTTGTACACATGCTCTACCAACCTAGGGCAGGAAACAACAAACCGCTACGCCATTTTGAATCTATGTTTTGGTAGTCAAAGGAATGCCATGACCGAGAGATTAAAAGCACAGAGTATGTAGAAACTGAGTCAGAAACAGTAAAAGGAGACGGGTTCTACATTCAAACACGCATAGCATGTGCTTTAATCATAGAAAAGAAAAAACAGCAGCATCACTTTTCAGGCACACATCCGGCTTGGACTCTGCGGGGGGGGGGGGGGGGGGGGGGTCCATGGGTGGCAAAAGACCGGCCAAATCAAATGCACATTCTTCAGCTGCAGAAAGTGGAAATCAAAGCTTTTTGATTAGCACTTGAAAACCCTTTGTTGTGGCAATTCACAGAAGCATGTGACTTTGAGCATCAAGGTCTGTAAATGTTTAAGCAATCAGCAGCAGCGGACAATTGTGTAGGAACAGGTTTGATCCACAGAGGTGTGACACGTATCCCTAAGTAAAGCAGGAAACCCACTGTTACTGCAAGTGCCTGCATTTCCTACTGAACACCATTTGAGTCAGTGAATTATGTACGAGACAGTCCTTTTGTGTGTGTGTGCACGTGCATGCTACACAGGCCCTCCCAGAATTCACCACAGGGAAGAACAAAAAAAAAAAAAATGGAGAAAGTTAAAAAAAAAGTCAAAAACAGGGGGCATATAATCCGGCCGCAGTGGGGTCCACCACAGCTGGGTGTCGGAGGCCCTGCGAGCCTAAGACATGCATGTTGGGCAGCATGGAGGATGGCATTGTCTAAGTAGGCGCTCCGTGGGTTGGTCCAGAGTCAGGTGGGCCGGTTTAAGGCGGTCCACCAAAATGCATTCAGGTTTGCCAATGTCATCCACAATGAATGTTTTTGTCACCCGTTTTAAGGACATAAAGGGGCTGTAGTGGCCCTCTGTGTGTGTCATGATGAATAAAAACATAATCCTCTGATTGCAGGCGTGAGGGCGTGTAGGAAAATGGAGTGCCGTGTTGTTTAGTCAGCACCGGTGCAAAACGTCAAAGTTTGTTTTGAAGGTCGCTCTTTTTGCGAGTTGTTGACCGGGGGCCGTGGTGTCAGGGATGAAATCCCCAGGGACCGGTAGTGGTTGTCCATAAAATAGCTCCACTGAAGAGGCCTGGAGGTCCTCCTTGGGGGCGGTACACAGGCACAGCATTACCCACGGAAGCCTGTTGAGCCAACTTTCATGGAGTGATGAAAGTGCTCACACAGTCCATTGACCTCGGGGTGATACGCTGCGGTCCGGTGGAGTTTCACCTCCAGGCTGTCAACGATCGCATTCCATAGTTCTGAGCTGTGAGATTTTGTCTGACGAGAGGTTCACGGGGATTCCAAACCGAGCAACCCATGAATGACAGCAGCTTGTGATCGATGAAAGCTGTAAACTGCCACCCCCCAGTAGTGTGTGGAAGTGTCAGACAGCGAGGTGCAGAGCGAACAGCTCCTGGTTGAAGGTGCTCATTTGCGCTCATTGGGGCGTAACTGTCAACTGAAGAAAGCAAGCGGTTGCCATGGCCCATTTACCCACTGTTCATGTACTGCACCCATGGCATAGTCTGATGCATCCATGGTGATGGATATGGGGGCATCAGGTGATAGGTGTGCCAGCATTCTGGGGATGCCAGGGCTGTTTTGGCATTGGAGAATGCTGTATCTCTTTCCACCAACCAGTCCACTGTATGTTTGGGAGCTTCCCCCTTTAGAGTCTTGTATAAGGGGCGCATGACTGCAATAGCTTTGGGGATGAACAGTGATAAAAGTTCACCATTCCAAAGAACTCTTGCAGGGCTCGCAGTGTGGGTGGTTGTGGGATTCAAGCACCACCTCCACCTCAAATGGGTGGAGTACAGCACAGTCTTTTGTGACTATGTGCCCTACAAAGTCGATGGTGGCACTTTGCGGGTTGATCATCAGGCCATGCTGGCTGAGATGAAGGATAAGGATCCTTCATCTCAAGTGCCACCATTGGGAGGAGCTGGCCAGCAGGATGTCGAAAGGCATCCTCAGGAACTCAAACATTCTGAATGGTGTGATCCCCGCCATTTTGGGTATGTCTCATGGTATCCGCGGATGAGGTCCACCTTGGAGAAGATGACTGTTTCCGCCAGGTGTGCATTAAATTCCTGCACGTGGGGCTTGGGGTAGCATTCTGGCGTTGTTGAGTTAGTGGCGGTCATTGCATGAGTATCACCCACCACCGGCTTTAGGCACCATGTGGATAGGTGACGCCCAAGTGCTGTCGGAGCAGCAGACGACGCAGAGGCGTTCCACGCTGTGGAAATCCGCTTTGTTGATGCTGAGCTTGGCTGGGTCGAGGCGTCTTGCACAGGCATACAGTGGGGGACCCATGGTGGTGATGTGGTGCTCCACTCCATGCTTGGCAGTGGGGGTGTAGAAAGGGGGTTGCATGAGAGTGGGGAATTCCCAAGCAGGTGGTGGAAAACGTCCGCCAATGACCACAGCTGGACAACCTGACGGAGCCCACACCGCTGAGGGTGCAGCTGTAAGAGGAAAAAGTGGTGGCATAGATGAGACGGTGGTTTTTGATGTCCAGCAGCAGTCCATACGCACAGAGAAAGTCTGCACCCAGGAGAGGAATGGCGACCTTGGCTGTGATGAAGTCCCAGTTAAGTTTGTCCTCCAAAACACAAGTCCACGTGTCAGGTGTGCATATGGAAGTACTGTTGGTGACTGCAAGGGGTGGGCCCACTCCATCTGCCAAGATGTCAAATTTGGACGCTGGCAGGATGCTCCGTTGCACTCTGGTGCTCCGTTGTGCTTCCTGGATTGACAGACGAGATCTTGTGGAATCTCACAGGAATACAGTGCAAGTTCACACTGAAACAGGAAGTGACACATATTGAGCCCACAGTAAAACAGGAAATGTTAAATGTTGAACATTTCCTGGATTGACAAGACAGGAGATCTTGTGGGATCTCGTAGGAATTCCATGGCAAGTTGAGACTAGGGATGGATATCGAAAACCGGTTCTTTTCGGATATCGTTAAGAAATTATTCGATCCACCGGCATCAATAGCCTTTTTGCTTTACAATTCCATTATCGGTCCTTCAGAGTGGCCGTTGTTTGTGGGGGTGTTTGTTGGGAAAATTATCATTTTTCTACATTGATTACAGACCCTGAAGTGGGTCTGTAATCAACCGTTTTTGCAGCGCAGCTTTGCTTTGAACCTTGAACCAATGCTTTGATCTCCTGCCTCGTATGTTATTTATTTCACATTATCTTAATTTTTCCTCGTTAAAACCCTAAAGAAAGTATGTCTGTGAGTATTATTTACCTTTTTTTATGTTAAACCGACCTGTTATGGTCTTCTGAAACAGATGACAGATGTATTTTATAACTTAAAAACGGGACCGACGCTAACACGTTAGCATGTCTATGGCGTTTTCAATGTTAAAGTTAGCATTAAGCTGTTCGGGACTCGGAACCCGTGTGCAATTGTTTTCTGTATAACAATTAATGGCTCAGAGCTTGTTGTAAAAGAGTCAAAGGCATTACAAATTGTAGTATTTTTTTATTTATATATTAATAACAACAACAACAGCAATAATAATAATAATAATAATAAAAATAATAATAAAAATAATTAATAATGCTACAATTTTAGAGAAAGACACAAAAAGAACCTGATAAAACAACAGTAAAGATAAAACCAACTAACAATGAAAATACATTAATAAATACAAGAATAAATAAATAAATACATACATGTGTTTCCTGTGAACACCTAGTGACTCTCACACCTCCATTTCATCCCTGTCTTATTTACGTTTAATGACAGTTTGTTTTGGTCAAACCATATTTTCTATGTGTTAATTTCTTCAGTGATTTCCTCCAGAACTATCTGCCAAACTAGAAAACTGCTGCATCCTAGTAAGAGCAGAATACTACTGGAATGAATTTGAATAAGGAAAGTTGGGTTTTTTTTTTCTCACTAAATAGATGCTGCACTCACTGCAGTTTATTGTCTGGAATAGTCCCAGATTGTATTTCAGAGCTTCTAGAATTCAAACATTTTTGTGTGGGTGGTGTTGGGGTTAATTTTGGGTTTCAGCTTTTTTGTTTTTCACCACTTTCATCCCTGAATATGTGAAATCGTGAGTCACTTTTGTGCGGATTAAAGTCACTAACTGGGACTCCTGTCTTGTTGGTAGAAAGAAACGAGAATCGTCCTCCGTTCTGTTCACACAGCTCCAAACGCTGCGCGGCTCTCTGACGAGTCAAGAACGATAGAATCCAGTCGGAATTAATAACTTCAAAGCAAAACGTTGTTTAAATCAATTGACACCGCTTTCCAAATGTTGTAATACAAACAAAATGCAATCGATCAAAATGTTTTTTCCTCCCAAAATGAGACGTCCCACAGATTGTATTTATTGTTATTTATGTACAGAGATCAAGGATCCAGTGACCAATGTAAAATGTTGTTGACATAGAAAACCTGGAAAGCCTACTTTTAGTGCACAGAAAATTCACAATCGATATCGATAGATAAAATCTTATCAATACCCATCCCTAGTTGAGACTGAATCAGGAAATGATAAATTTTGAACCCACAGTGAAACAGGAAATGTGAAATTTGTTTAATTTCTGATTTTGTTTTTAAAATAATTCCCCGTTTTGATCTGCTTTTTAAAATTAATCTTTAGACCGCTAACATATTTTTGCAGGCGTGGTGAACAAAGCTTTATGCCGCGTTCACAAAGGGCACAACGAAACACCAGAAATTTGCACGGAGAAGCCGGCCTTCAGGCATCATCACTGTGCAGACTGAGGCAGGCAGCCGGGGTGATGGAACAAACCCACTCAGTCCAAAATCTCACACTTTTTGGATATATGCGAAGTCCCAGTTTGACCAACGGAGTTTAGTTCTGCAGCTTTATCGAGGTGAGAATAATGTAAAAATAAAACATGACGTTTTCTGAACTGCTGTGAAGGTTTAATGATCGGCTAACGTTAGCTTAGCCTTTTAGCACAGTCGATCTGAGTGAACACTTTAATTCGTAAATGGTTCAGTCTTTTTTATTTTTACCAAATAAAGCTGCAGCTTTTTTCAGACACCACAAAAGCTTCCTTCATTTTTTGAAAGAAATATTTTTATTTGTCCCAGTCAGGAACATTTGTTGTGCAGACAACCAAACTTCCACTGATGAGCTGAACACCACGAAGTCCAGTCGAAAGAAAACATCTCTGCTCTTCAGCAACACCACCAGAGGTCAAAGCTGCAGAAGAGACCTTCACCTGGTCCAGAGAATCCAGCAGAACATCACCTGCTTCTAAATAAAAGGCTCTTTGAACAGCAACTATTTGATTATTTTTTTAAAAAGCTGTTTCATTTTATATTTTAACAATAAATGAACGGATCATTAAAAATGTCCACAAATCAAAGTCCAAAGACATTTGCACAAGTAGAAGCTCTCCACTTATTGTGCTCAAATTCATATTTTAGAAATGACTCTGTCCTGATAACAACATTAAAGGCAATTACATATTTTGACACAATTACAAGTTTAAATGACCATAAAAAATTCATCATGAGGTTTATGTCACAGAAATCCTACTTTACAATCACACTGCAGTCATTGTTAAATTATTTCCTGTTGCATTTATAATAAACATTTGTATTTATTTACAGTGTCTGTTTTTATGGTTGAAATGAGATATAAATAATCTACCAGACTTTTAAAAAATGTACAAATTTCCATGTTATTTTGTCTAAAAATAAATGTCCAAGGTTCCTTATGTTAAACAAGAAATGATCTAATCTGAAATAACAGGTGGTTTTAATTTACAGATGAAAGGTTTCTAAAGAACCATTTATTGATTTATTTAGCTATTTTAATTACAAGTATTCTAATTTTTTTTTTTTACAGTAATCAGAAATTCTGAGGTAACAAACAACAACAACAAAAAACATTTCCAAGGATTTTTCTTCAGAAAACTCCATAAATGAGCAGTCCTGTGACACATTTGTTTTGTACAGATCAGTGGTTTCTGTGCCGATCCGTTTTGTACAGATCAGTGGTTTCTGCACCAATGACTGGGTTGAATTTTGACCGCGTCAGCCTGCAGACGAACGGCAATGCGTGCTCCCGTCAGAAGCGTCGGTTTAGGGAGTAAAAACAGAAGGGGGTAAAAACAAATTTAAATGTCACCCCCTGGAATGTCTTGCTCTGAATGGAATTTTGTCACCTTCGATGAATTTTACCATCGTTATCCTTTATAACCCACCACCCTCTTACAATGTGTCCTTTTACGATGAGCTAAATCATGTAGTGAAACCGCTTGAGGTTCATACAAAGATGAATTGGTACGGTGATTTAAATATAAACTGGTTAGACATAGGGGTGGTGGCCAAGTGGTTAATGCACTTGGTCTCAGTGCAGAAGGTTCCCGGTTCAAATCCCACCCCTACCACATTTCTCCATGTAGTGTGGAGTTGTGTCAGGAAGGGCATCCGGCGTAAAACTTGTGCCAATTCAACATGCAGATCCACCTTGGATTTGCTGTGCAACCTCAAGTACAAAACAAGGGAGCAGCCGAAGGGACTTACTAGACAAAGGCAGTAAGCAAAAGCTACAAACAATGAGTACATTTAATTCATCAGTTGCAAACACTGCTTGCTCCATGTCTGATTGCATTGTCCTTGTCAAATCAACAAAGGAATGAAATGAAAGTGAGGAACTGTGGTACTGTTGGATTTTGCACCTTCTTCAACCATTGTTTCTCTGCTTTATCTTTCTACTGTCAATGCACAGAAAGTGGGAGAACACAATATGCAGGCTCGTCAACAAAGCGTTGGTGGTAAAAAATAGACTATCATTTAAACAGGCTGTAGTACGGTAAACAGAAAGGCAGGCAGTCAAGCAGAGGGAAAGGTAAATACAAGGCAAAAACATGGTCAAAAAACAGGCTGGGTCCAAAGACACAAAGAGACACTGTAACATGGGCTGAGGCAAAAAGCGAGGTCCAAAAAACAAAGCAAGGTCAATACACAGTGTGGCGAAAAGGGACTATGAAGAAAGGCTGGAACGAGGATACAGACATCTGGCAATCTGGCAGGGAGCGGAGAAAGTAAAGGGCTTAAATAACACAGGGGAGTAATTAGGGGAACAAGATGCACATGTCTGGGAACGTTCAGGAAAGGGAGGCGTGGTCAAGTGAATCCAAGAGGCTTTAGAGAGACAAGAGAGAGAGAGTGAGTGAACGTGGCAAACAGAGACAAAGATGAAACAGGCAGGTGCAAGAGTGTAAGGGAACGAAATACTAATGGTGAAAGCAATCAAAGACTATCTTAGATAACAAACTAAACTCAAGACATGGATACAAGTCTAAAAGATAACTAGAAGCACTCGAAAAGTGTAAACATCTGCCAAGGCCATAGGGTCACTGACGTCACATGGAATACCCTTTGGCAAAGAGACGTATTCCACGTCATTTCACGCATCTACCGTCATGTTTCAGATTCAGTGGTTAAACCCTTAGATCTTCAGCAAATGTATTTATAAAGAAAAACTGCATGAACTACACAAGTTTTTTTTTTTTAATTTTCTAATAAGTTTATTGAATGAGAAGAAACAAATGCTAAATTATTGTGGTGTATTAACTTAATTTTTGTTCAGCCTTTGTGACCCATCTTCATGAGGTTAGATGCAAAATTGTTGAAATTGGCCCTATCCTGCAATGATAAAGAATCCTTCAAAAATAACTGGATCCTGATCGTGCTCCAGATCATTACCAAGCTTTAATGACTTCTAAGTTAGGTCAAGATACACCCCTGGTAAAAATTTCATTGAAATCCTTTGAGGATTTTTTGAGTAATCCTGCTAACAAACCAACCAACCAACAAACAAACAAACAGATGCGACCGACAACATAACCTCCTTGGCGGAGGTAATAAAGATAACAAAGTAACCTACAGACTAAACAGCATAAGTAAAGAACAGAAAACAAACCTGAGATAACAGTATAATATGCAGAAAAAAAGGAATGATACAACTAAAGACTACATAACGAGACGCAGAAAATAAAACCAGTTACAAAAGCATAGCACAATGAAAAAAACAAAGACTGGGCTGAAACTATACACATGACTAATGAAAGATAACCAGAAAATAAATGATAACTTGAAAACAAAACTAATGACTACCAGGCTGCTCAAGGAAGCCCTACCATTATTTAATGCTTCGATCTTAAATATGATCAATCTATCTTTGTTAGTTGGCTATGTACCACAGGCTTTTAAGGTGGCAGTAATTAAACCATTACTTAAAAAGCCATCACTTGACCCAGCTATCTTAGCTAATTATAGGCCAATCTCCAACCTTCCTTTTCTCTCAGAAATTCTTGAAAGGGTAGTTGTAAAACAGCTAACTGATCATCTGCAGAGGAATGGTCTATTTGAAGAGTTTCAGTCAGGTTTTAGAATTCATCATAGTACAGAAACAGCATTAGTGAAGGTTACAAATGATCTTCTTATGGCCTCGGACAGTGGACTCATCTCTGTGCTTGTTCTGTTAGACCTCAGTGCTGCTTTTGATACTGTTGACCATAAAATTTTATTACAGAGATTAGAGCATGCCATAGGTATTAAAGGCACTGCGCTGCGGTGGTTTGAATCATATTTGTCTAATAGATTACAATTTGTTCATGTAAATGGGGAATCTTCTTCACAGACTAAAGTTAATTATGGAGTTCCACAAGGTTCTGTGCTAGGACCAATTTTATTCACTTTATACATGCTTCCCTTAGGCAGTATTATTAGACGGTATTGCTTAAATTTTCATTGTTACGCAGATGATACCCAGCTTTATCTATCCATGAAGCCAGAGGACACACACCAATTAGCTAAACTGCAGGATTGTCTTACAGACATAAAGACATGGATGACCTCTAATTTCCTGCTTTTAAACTCAGATAAAACTGAAGTTATTGTACTTGGCCCCACAAATCTTAGAAACATGGTGTCTAACCAGATCCTTACTCTGGATGGCATTACCCTGACCTCTAGTAATACTGTGAGAAATCTTGGAGTCATTTTTGATCAGGATATGTCATTCAAAGCGCATATTAAACAAATATGTAGGACTGCTTTTTTGCATTTACGCAATATCTCTAAAATGAGAAAGGTCTTGTCTCAGAGTGATGCTGAAAAACTAATTCATGCATTTATTTCCTCTAGACTGGACTATTGTAATTCATCATTATCAGGTTGTCCTAAAAGTTCCCTAAACAGCCTTCAGTTAATTCAAAATGCTGCAGCTAGAGTACTGACGGGGACTAGAAGGAGAGAGCATATCTCACCCATATTGGCCTCTCTTCATTGGCTTCCTGTTAATTCTAGAATAGAATTTAAAATTCTTCTTCTTACTTATAAGGTTTTGAATAATCAGGTCCCATCTTATCTTAGGGACCTCGTAGTACCATATCACCCCAATAGAGCGCTTCGCTCTCAGACTGCAGGCTTACTTGTAGTTCCTAGGGTTTGTAAGAGTAGAATGGGAGGAAGAGCCTTCAGCTTTCAGGCTCCTCTCCTGTGGAACCAGCTCCCAATTCAGATCAGGGAGACAGACACCCTCTCTACATTTAAGATTAGGCTTAAAACTTTCCTTTTTGCTAAAGCTTATAGTTAGGGCTGGATCAGGTGACCCTGAACCATCCCTTAGTTATGCTGCTATAGATGTAGACTGCTGGGGGGTTCCCATGATGCACTGTTTCTTTCTCTTTTTGCTCTGTATGCACCACTCTGCATTTAATCATTAGTGATCGATCTCTGCTCCCCTCCACAGCATGTCGTTTTCCTGGTTCTCTCCCTCAGCCCCAACCAGTCCCAGCAGAAGACTGCCCCTCCCTGAGCTTGGTTCTGCTGGAGGTTTCTTCCTGTTAAAGGGAGTTTTTCCTTCCCACTGTTGCCAAGTGCTTGCTCACAGGGGGTCGTTTTGACCGTTGGGGTTTTTACGTAATTATTGTGTCGCCTTGCCTTACAATATAAAGTGCCTTGGGGCAACTGTTTGTTGTGATTTGGCGCTATATAAATAAAATTGATTGATTGATTGACTGATTGAATATCAAACAGTGGAAAGGGGGGAAATGAGAACAGAGACCACAATGGAGCCAAAACCTGACATCGACCCTGTTCCTGTTGGTTCACTTACTGAGGCTGCAGCTTCTTAAAGATGGATCTGTCATGGCGGGGTGTGGCGTGGCACAGAAGGAGGTAGGACACACAATGCAGACTTGCAGACACAGCAGTTAAGGTAAAAAAAAAAAGGCTTTATTAAGGTACAGTACACAGTGTGGCAGTCAGCGGGGCGGCAGTACAGTTCAACGAGAGGCAGAGTCATAGGTTAGCAAACAGGCAGGGATCAGGATCACGGCGGGACGGAGGTCGCAAAAACAAGCAAGGTCAAAATACAAGACTAACAGGACTGAAACAAATCAAATCAAATCAAAATCAATTTTATTTATATAGCGCCAAATCACAACAAACAGTTGCCCCAAGGCACTTAGGACACAAGGATGAGAAACAAGTTCAACAACCTGGCAGGGAAGCGAGGGACTGTGAGGGCTTAAGTGCTGGCATGCTAATTAGAGGAATGAGGTGCACGTGTGAAGGAAGATTCTGGAAGGGGTGTGGCCAGGCAAGACAATGAAGACAGGTGGGTGTGACAGACAAACAACTGAGTGCAGAGACAAAAAGAACTGAATACCCCAGAAAATAAAAAGCAGAAACTTAACTAAGACAGAACTCACCAAGTGGCTAAAGAATAAGGCAAAAACAACTAATGACTACAGAGAAAGACGGAGCGCTACACCATGAGAAAATAAAAGGCAAAGACTAACGAGAACTCACTGGTGGCAAAAACAGAACAACAGATAACACATGATCAAAATAAAAAGTGATAGACAAATGATAAAGTGCTGAAAACAAGCACAGGGAACTGATGAAGAGCACAGAATAAACATGATAACAACCTGGCAAACCGACAAATGAATAACTGGAAAATAAATGATGACAAGCAAACAAAACCAGAGATTATCAATGAGTGCAATAAATAACAAACAACTTAATCAGACAAGAAACAGCAGAAGATAAATAACAACTATAACCTGTGACGAAGACATAATCCAATAAATGTGATAAACAGAAAAAAACTAAGACCAAAGCAACTAAAGGGACCAAGAATGAGAGCAAACGATAAGCAAAACTTTATATACGGCAAGCAAAAGATACACAGAGAGTAAATGAAAGTAAACCAATTAGAACCATGAAAACATGATGTGACATGAATAAAAGCACAGAAGGCTCAGGGCATGGAAGAGGAACAGGGTCCAGAACTATACCAACAGGACCTAAAGGGCCGGACCATGACAGGATCACCGTGTCCATGACAGAAACAAACACACACGACCTAAACAATCCTGATCGGCATTAAAGGACGTATAAGAACCCAAATAAAGCACAACACTTAGAGTGGCTGGACTTATTGTAAACGGACTGTATGTATATGCCGCTTTTCCATCTGCATCAGACACTCAAAGCGCTTTACAATACTGCCTCACATTCACCCTGATGTCAGGCTGCTGCCATACAAGGTGCTCACTACACACCGGGAGCAACTCAGGGATTAAAGACTTTGCCCAAGGGCCCTTAGTGATTTTTCAGTCAGGCTGGGATTTGAACCGAGGATCCTCTGATCTCAAGCCCAACGCTTAAAACCACCAGACTATCACCTTCCCTAAATCTTATTGTACAATAAGATTTTTACCAATTTACAGGCTGATGAATTTTTGCAGGTCCACGGTCATAAACACATTAAAGTTTCTACTCACAGCTGTGTGGATCTGGTGATGATTAACCACGTGACACGTCAGACACTCGATATTAAAGAGGAACTGAGGCGAGCTGGTTACTGCTGACTAATGGAAGAAAGACTAAAGACGACCTCAGGGGACGACTCAGTCCAGTTTAACCAGGTCAAAGGTGAGCCTTAGGGTGCTGGGCCTGCCCTCGGAGTCAGCTGGGCCACGCCCTTGGAGTCAGCTGAGCCACGCCCTCGGAGTCAGCTGGGCCACGCCCTCGGAGTCAGCTGAGCCCTGCTCTGGACTAATGAGCCTGTCAGTCACCCGCCAAGTACAAACAAATAAAGAAATAAAAAAACAATTGCAGCTACCATGATTACAATTTGTACAAATTTCCAATATAGATGATTTATAATAATGTTTCTGAGCGACATACGCACGCACGCGCACACACGCGCGTTCGTTCCAGCGTTGGAGTCATTAAACTGTCACAGCAGCACTGACGTCATCTGCAGACAGACTGCAGGTTGATGACGTCAGCTTCTAAAGTTCCCTTTTGTGAGGTTCGAACTGATTTTCTGAACTATGACTCGAATGCACGTTTGCCTGTTTGAAGGAGTCCGTTCAATAATCCACCAGCTGTTCTTCCTCATCGGGAAACAGAAAACAGCAGCATCTCGTGCACGACGAGCTTGTGACGTCACACTGCGTCCATGCGCACTGTGTCTTCTTTCTCCGGTTAAACTGTTTCTCTGTGGCGAAACACGCGCACACGCCACCGCTGGACTGATAGTACTGCACACCGGGCATTTGCCTGCTGGCCTGATGGCCAACTGGCCTGCAGATTTTTTTTGTTGTTGTTTTACGAAGTAAAGCGAGCTGTGAGCTTTTCATCCGCGTTTTTTTCTTTTTTTTTTTTTTTTTTTTTTGTAGCAGTTACGACTCGTCCTCACCTCTTAAAGCGCGGTGATCAGCACATCTGCACTGAGCTTTACAAAGACATTTTTATTATTTTTTCTCCTTTATTTAGAATTCTGAGCTGAGCCGCTCTGTATCTGCTCGTTAAAAACAGCTGATCCTCCGCCACGCGTCAACAACTAACACTATTTTCCACTCAAATGCACCTAAACTCTCTTTCTGAGGACCACATGATGTGAAAATGCAATAAAACTTTCTGACCTGTAAATCTGGTCATGTTTTCTGCATAAATAAATGTTATTCATTCTTTGTGCTCAAACGCCAAAGCAGGGGCGAATCCAGATGGAATGGGGGCGTGGGGGAGGGATGTGCCCCCCTCACAACACCCCTAGATTAAAGGTCCAGTTTTGAAGCCTTTTTTACTACAACTACTAATACTACTTAAAATAATAATTTCGACAAGTAAAATGTTTAGAGAAAATTTAAATGTTAGAAAAATGTTAGAAAGAATTTAATAGTTACATTTAAAATAATAATTTCGACAAGTAAAATGTTTAGAGAAAATTTAAATGTTAGAAAAATGTTAGAAAGAATTTAATAGTTACATTTATTATTAGTAGTATTAGTAGTTGTAGTAAAAAAGGCTTCAAAACTGGACCTTTAATCTAGGGGTGTTGTGAGGGGGGCACATCCCTCCCCCACGCCCCCATTCCATCTGGATTCGCCCCTGCTTTGGCGTTTGAGCACAAAGAATGAATAACATTTATTTATGCAGAAAACATGACCAGATTTATAGGTCAGAAAGTTTTATTGCGTTTTCACATCATGTGGTCCTCAGAAAGAGAGTTTAGGTGCATTTGAGTGGAAAATAGTGTTAGTTGTTGACGCGTCGCGGAGGATCAGCTGTTTTTAACGAGACGATACAGAGCGGCTCAGCTCAGAATTCTAAATAAAGGAGAAAAAATAATAAAAATGTCTTTGTAAAGCTCAGTGCAGCTGTGCTGATCACCGCGCTTTAAGAGGTGAGGACGAGACGAGCAGCTGCAAAAAACCGCGGATGAAAATCTCACAGCTCACTGAAAGTGGGCAGTTCAGTCGAACCCCGACCTCCTGCCCACAGACCAAGTTTAATGCTGCTATCGACCCACAATGCAAAATAATAATAACGGACAGTGACATGGAGAAGTAACTTTAATCTGATTACTGATTTGGAAAGATTAACGCGTTAGATTACTCGTTACTAAAAAAAGTGGTCAGATTAGAGTAACGCGTTACCGGCATCACTGTCCACGAGTGGGCAGTTTGTCCTCTCTGGTGATATTCAAACCCGTCTGTCTGTCCGTTTTTAAACACCTGTTCTGGGCGCAGAGTTCTGGTTCTGTGCTGCGTCCTGAGTGGACTTTGTCCTGCCTGTGGAGCCGAACAGCAGAGAAACAGGAGCACTGCAGGATGCTCAGTCCGGAGTCAAAGTGGAGCAGAGCGTCTGTCCCCGGGGACGATGCAGGAGACAACCGCCGTACCTTTTACACTGGTTCTGTTCTGTTGCAGCTCACGAAGCAGGGCTGTCTGCAGCTGCAGGGAGGGGGCGCCAGTTTGCTCCTTCTCCACACAGTGATGTGATAACCGCTTCTGTGGCACAGAGGATGATGATTTAGTTTTTCTGAAGTGTTTGTGCCGCCCCCTGTGTGTCAGGAAAAAATGCACCCCACATCAAATCCGCGTCTGGGCTCATATGGATAAAAATAAGGTTGTAGCTGGTTGTCCACCTTCCTGAGGTTAGAAACTAGTGTTGTTTGTTTTTCTACAATGTCTCTCTTAAGATTATTGAGCTGTGAACTTTGAACCTGTGAATATCTTTCTAACTTGAGTCTCCAGCAGAGGTTTAGTTCTGTCCTCCCTGAGTTTGACAGGTGGACCGTCCCAGTCAAACTCCACACCTGCCACTGTCCCTGGAGCGGGACACACCCAGCAGGACACACACAGCGGGACACACCCAGCAGGACACACCCAGCAGGACACACAGAGCGGAACACACACAGCGGGACGAACACAGCGGGACGCACACAGCGGGACACACACAGCAGGACACACCCAGCAGGACACACAGAGCGGAACACACACAGCGGGACGAACACAGCGGGACGCACACAGCGGGACACACACAGCGGGACACACACAGCAGGACACACAGAGCGGAACACACACAGCGGGACGAACACAGCGGGACGCACACAGCGGGACACACACAGCAGGACACACCCAGCAGGACACACAGAGCGGAACACACACAGCGGGACGAACACAGCGGGACGCACACAGCGGGACACACACAGCGGGACACACCCAGCAGGACACACAGAGCGGAACACACACAGCGGGACGCACACAGCGGGACACACACAGCGGGACACACACAGCAGGACACACAGAGCGGAACACACACAGCGGGACGAACACAGCGGGACGCACACAGCGGGACACACACAGCAGGACACACAGAGCGGAACACACACAGCGGGACGAACACAGCGGGACGCACACAGCGGGACACACACAGCAGGACACACCCAGCAGGACACACAGAGCGGAACACACACAGCGGGACGAACACAGCGGGACGCACACAGCGGGACACACACAGCGGGACACACCCAGCAGGACACACAGAGCGGAACACACACAGCGGGACGCACACAGCGGGACACACACAGCGGGACACACACAGCAGGACACACAGAGCGGAACACACACAGCGGGACGAACACAGCGGGACGCACACAGCGGGACACACACAGCGGGACACACACAGCAGGACACACCCAGCAGGACACACAGAGCGGAACACACACAGCGGGACGAACACAGCGGGACGCACACAGCGGGACACACACAGCAGGACACACAGAGCGGAA
Organism: Thalassophryne amazonica; assembly: GCF_902500255.1. Taxonomy (NCBI): domain Eukaryota; kingdom Metazoa; phylum Chordata; class Actinopteri; order Batrachoidiformes; family Batrachoididae; genus Thalassophryne; species Thalassophryne amazonica. The sequence goes on along the minus strand of NW_022986249.1, from coordinate 618,615 downwards.
CACACACAGCGGGACGAACACAGCGGGACGCACACAGCGGGACACACACAGCAGGACACACAGAGCGGGACACACAGAGCGGGACACTCACAGCGGGACGAACACAGCGGGACGCACACAGCAGGACACACACAGCGGGACACACCCAGCAGGACACACAGAGCGGAACACACACAGCGGGACGAACACAGCGGGACGCACACAGCGGGACACACACAGCGGGACACACACAGCAGGACACACCCAGCAGGACACACAGAGCGGAACACACACAGCGGGACGAACACAGCGGGACGCACACAGCGGGACGCACACAGCGGGACACACCCAGCAGGACACACAGAGCGGGACACACAGAGCGGGACACTCACAGCGGGACGAACACAGCGGGACGCACACAGCAGGACACACACAGCGGGACACACCCAGCAGGACACACAGAGCGGAACACACACAGCGGGACGAACACAGCGGGACGCACACAGCGGGACACACACAGCGGGACACACACAGCAGGACACACCCAGCAGGACACACAGAGCGGAACACACACAGCGGGACGAACACAGCGGGACGCACACAGCGGGACACACACAGCGGGACACACACAGCAGGACACACCCAGCAGGACACACAGAGCGGAACACACACAGTGGGACGAACACAGCGGGACGCACACAGCGGGACACACACAGCGGGACACACCCAGCAGGACACACAGAGCGGGACACACACAGCAGGACACACAGCGGGACGAACACAGCGGGACGCACACAGCAGGACACACACAGCGGGACACACCCAGCAGGACACACAGAGCGGAACACACACAGCGGGACGCACACAGCAGGACACACACAGCGGGACACACCCAGCAGGACACACAGAGCGGGACACACACAGCGGGACGAACACAGCGGGACGCACACAGCAGGACACACACAGCGGGACACACCCAGCAGGACACACAGAGCGGAACACACACAGCGGGACGAACACAGCGGGACGCACACAGCGGGACACACACAGCGGGACACACTCAGCGGGACACACCCAGCAGGACACACAGAGCGGGACACACACAGCAGGACACACAGCGGGACGAACACAGCGGGACGCACACAGCGGGACGCACACAGCGGGACACACCCAGCAGGACACACAGAGCGGGACACACACAGCGGGACGAACACAGCGGGACACACCCAGCAGGACACACACAGCGGGACACACCCAGCAGGACACACACAGCGGGACACACCCAGCGGGACACACAGAGCGGGACACACACAGCAGGACACACAGCGGGACGAACACAGCGGGACACACACAGCGGGACACACACAGCGGGACACACCCAGCAGGACACACAGAGCGGGACACACACAGTGGGACGAACACAGCGGGACACACCCAGCGGGACACACAGAGCGGGACACAAACAGCGGGACGAACACAGCGGGACACACCCAGCAGGACACACACAGCGGGACACACCCAGCAGGACACACAGAGCGGAACACACACAGCGGGACGAACACAGCGGGACGCACACAGCGGGACGCACACAGCGGGACACACTCAGCGGGACACACCCAGCAGGACACACAGAGCGGGACACACACAGCAGGACACACAGCGGGACGAACACAGCGGGACGCACACAGCGGGACACACACAGCGGGACACACCCAGCAGGACACACAGAGCGGGACACACACAGCGGGACGAACACAGCGGGACACACACAGCGGGACACACCCAGCAGGACACACACAGCGGGACACACCCAGCGGGACACACAGAGCGGGACACACACAGCAGGACACACAGCGGGACGAACACAGCGGGACACACACAGCGGGACACACACAGCGGGACACACCCAGCAGGACACACAGAGCGGGACACACACAGCGGGACACACCCAGCAGGACACACAGAGCGGGACACACACAGTGGGACGAACACAGCGGGACGCACACAGCGGGACACACACAGCGGGACACACCCAGCAGGACACACAGAGCGGGACACACACAGCAGGACACACAGCGGGACGAACACAGCGGGACGCACACAGCGGGGGACACACAGCGGGACACAACCAGCGGGACACACACAGTGGGACACAATCAGTGGGACACACACAGCGGGACACACACAGCAGGACACACACAGCAGGATGCACACAGCAGGACACACAGCGGGACACACACAGCAGGACACACAGAGCGGGACACACACAGCAGGACACACAGCGGGACGAACACAGCGGGACACACACAGCGGGACACACACAGCGGGACACACCCAGCAGGACACACAGAGCGGGACACACACAGTGGGACGAACACAGCGGGACACACCCAGCGGGACACACAGAGCGGGACACAAACAGCGGGACGAACACAGCGGGACACACCCAGCAGGACACACACAGCGGGACACACCCAGCAGGACACACAGAGCGGAACACACACAGCGGGACGAACACAGCGGGACGCACACAGCGGGACACACACAGCGGGACACACTCAGCGGGACACACCCAGCAGGACACACAGAGCGGGACACACACAGCAGGACACACAGCGGGACAAACACAGCGGGACGCACACAGCGGGACACACACAGCGGGACACACCCAGCAGGACACACAGAGCGGGACACACACAGCGGGACGAACACAGCGGGACACACCCAGCAGGACACACACAGCGGGACACACCCAGCAGGACACACACAGCGGGACACACCCAGCGGGACACACAGAGCGGGACACACACAGCAGGACACACAGCGGGACGAACACAGCGGGACACACACAGCGGGACACACCCAGCAGGACACACAGAGCGGGACACACACAGCGGGACACACCCAGCAGGACACACAGAGCGGGACACACACAGTGGGACGAACACAGCGGGACGCACACAGCGGGACACACACAGCGGGACACACCCAGCAGGACACACCCAGCAGGACACACAGAGCGGGACACACACAGCAGGACACACAGCGGGACGAACACAGCGGGACGCACACAGCGGGGGACACACAGCGGGACACAACCAGCGGGACACACACAGTGGGACACAATCAGTGGGACACACACAGCGGGACACACACAGCAGGACACACACAGCAGGATGCACACAGCAGGACACACAGCGGGACACACACAGCAGGACACACACAGCGGGACACACACAGCAGGATGCACACAGCAGGACGCACAGCGGGAGACACACAGCAGGATGCACACAGCAGGACACACAGCAAGACACACACAGCAGGACGCACACAGCGGGACACACCCAGCAGGACACACCCAGCAGGACACACACAGCGGGACACACACAGCGGGACACACAGCGGGACGAACACAGCGGGACGCACACAGCGGGACACACACAGCGGGACACAACCAGCGGGACACACACAGTGGGACACAACCAGTGGGACACACAGTGGGACACACACAGCAGGACACACACAGCAGGATGCACACAGCAGGACACACAGCGGGACACACACAGCAGGACACACACAGCGGGACACACCCAGCAGGACGCACACAGCAGGAAGCACAGCGGGAGACACACAGCAGGATGCACACAGCAGGACACACAGCAAGACACACACAGCAGGACGCACACAGCAGGACACACACAGCAGGATGCACACAGCAGGACACAACCAGTGGCACACACAGCGGGACACACCCAGCAGGACACACACAGCAGGACACACACAGCAGGACACACAGCGGGACACACAACGGGACGCACACAGCGGGACACACCCAGCAGGACACACACAGCAGGACACACACAGCAGGACACACAGCGGGACACACAACGGGACGCACACAGCGGGACACACACAGCAGGATGCACACAGCAGGACACACAGCGGGACACACACAGCGGGACACACACAGCAGGATGCACACACAGCGGGACACACACAGCGGGACACACCCAGCAGGATGCACACAGCGGGACACAACCATAGGGACACACACAGCGGGACACAACCAGCAGGACACACAGCAGGATGCACACAGCGAGACACAACCAGCGGGACACACCCAGCAGGACACACACAGCAGGACACACACAGCAGGACACACAGCGGGACACACAACGGGACGCACACAGCGGGACACACACAGCAGGACACAACCAGCGGGACACACCCAGCGGGACACACCCAGCAGGATGCACACACAGCGGGACACAACCAGAGGGACACAACCAGCGGGAAACACACAGCGGGACACAACCAGCGGGACACAACCAGCAGGACACACACAGCAGGACGCACACAGCGGGACACACAGCGGGAGACACACAGCAGGATGCACACAGCAGGACACACAGCGGGACACACACAGCAGGACGCACACAGCAGGACACACAGCGGGACGCACATGCAGGATGAGGCCTCTACTGGTGGTTGGCTCTCACTGCGGTATTGTATCACTTCCTGTTCCGGAGCACAGCGGTGTTTTTCTGTATCTGTTAGCTGTTTAATCTGTGCAGTTAGATTGATCTAGTTATCTAGATAACGATTTGTTTCCCAGTGTAATCACGTGCCTTAACTAAAGCACTCCTTCTGCTGAATCACCTCTAAATTAGTAACACATTATTCACTTTGCGTGTTTTTAGGAATCCGCTAGCTTAGCGCAGCTACTAGCTCTTAACCGGTTTAGCATGGCAGCTTCTCCTGTCTCTCCCGCACTTTTCTGCTCTGGGTATGAAATGTTTAGTTATTCCTCGGCCTCCTTTAGCAGTAATGGTACTTGTAATAAGCTTATTCGTAGCTTTGGAGGCCAGGCTGGGCGAATTGGAGACTCAGCTCCGCACCGTGGAAAATTATACAGCTAGCCAGGCCCCTGTAGTCGGTGCGGACCAAGGTAGCTTAGCCGCCGTTAGTTCCCCTCTGGCAGATCCCAAGCAGCCGGGAAAGCAGGCCGACTAGGTGACTGTGAGGAGGAAGCGTAGTCCTAAACAGAAGCCCCGTGTACACCGCCAACCCGTTCACATTTCTAACTGTTTTTCCCCACTCGACGACACACCCGCCGAGGATCAAACTCTGGTTACTGCCGACTCTGTTTTGAGAAATGTGAAGTTAGCGACACCAGCAACCATAGTCAATTGTCTTCCGGGGGCCAGAGCAGGCGACATTGAAGGAAATTTGAAACTGCTGGCTAAGGCTAAGCGTAAATTTGGTAAGATTGTAATTCACGTCGGCAGTAATGACACCCGGATACGCCAATCGGAGGTCACTAAAATTAACATAGAATCGGTGTCTAACTTTGCAAAAACAATGTCGGACTCTGTAGTTTTCTCTGGGCCCCGCCCCAATCGGACCGGGAGTGACATGTTTAGCCGCATGTTCTCCTTGAATTGCTGGCTGTCTGAGTGGTGTCCAAAAAATGAGGTGGGCTTCATAGATAATTGGCAAAGCTTCTGGGGAAAACCTGGTCTTGTTAGGAGAGACGGCATCCATCCCACTTTGGATGGAGCAGCTCTCATTTCTAGAAATCTGGCCAATTTTCTTAAATCCTCCAAACCGTGACTATCCAGGGTTGGGACCAGGAAGCAGAGTTGTAGTCTTACACACCTCTCTGCAGCTTCTCTCCCCTGCCATCCCCTCATTACCCCATCCCTGTAGAGACGGTGTCTGCTCCCAGACCACCAATAACCAGCAAAAATCTATTTAAGCATAAAAATTCAAAAAGAAAAAATAATATAGCACCTTCAACTGCACCACAGACTAAAACAGTTAAATGTGGTCTATTAAACATTAGGTCTCTCTCTTCTAAGTCCCTGTTGGTAAATGATATAATAATTGATCAACATATTGATTTATTCTGCCTTACAGAAACCTGGTTACAGCAGGATGAATATGTTAGTTTAAATGAGTCAACACGCCCGAGTCACACTAACTTCCAGAACGCTCGTAGCACGGGCCGAGGCGGAGGATTAGCAGCAATCTTCCATTCCAGCTTATTAATTAATCAAAAACCCAGACAGAGCTTTAATTCATTTGAAAGCTTGACTCTTAGTCTTGTCCATCCAAATTGGAAGTCCCAAAAACCAGTTTTATTTGTTATTATCTATCGTCCACCTGGTCATTACTGTGAGTTTCTCTGTGAATTTTCAGAACTTTTGTCTGACTTATTGCTTAGCTCAGATAAGATAATTATAGTGGGCAATTTTAACATCCACACAGATGCTAAGAATGACAGCCTCAACACTGCATTTAATCTATTATTAGACTCTATTGGCTTTGCTCAAAATGTAAATGAGTCAACCCACCACTTTAATCATATCTTAGATCTTGTTGTGACTTATGGTATGGAAATAGAAGACTTAACAGTATTCCCTGAAAACTCCCTTCTGTCTGATCATTTCTTAATAACATTTACATTTACTCTGATGGACTACCCAGCAGTGGGGAATAAGTTTCATTACACTAGAAGTCTTTCAGAAAGTGCTGTAACTAGGTTTAAGGATATGATTCCTTCTTTATGTTCTCTAATGCCATATACCAACACAGTGCAGAGTAGCTACCTAAACTCTGTAAGTGAGATAGAGTATCTCGTCAATAGTTTTACATCCTCATTGAAGACAACTTTGGATGCTGTATCTCCTCTAAAAAAGAGAGCTTTAAATCAGAAGTGCCTGACTCCGTGGTATAACTCACAAACTCGTAGCTTAAAGCAGATAACCCGTAAGTTGGAGAGGAAATGGCGTCTCACTAATTTAGAAGATCTTCACTTAGCCTGGAAAAAGAGTCTGTTGCTCTATAAAAAAGCCCTCCGGAAAGCTAGGACATCTTTCTACTCATCACTAATTGAAGAAATTAAGAACAACCCCAGGTTTCTTTTCAGCACTGTAGCCAGGCTGACAAAGAGTCAGAGCTCTATTGAGCTGAGTATTCCTTTAACTTTAACTAGTAATGACTTCATGACTTTCTTTGCTAACAAAATTTTAACTATTAGAGAAAAAATTACTCATAACCATCCCAAAGACGTATCGTTATCTTTGGCTGCTTTCAGTGATGCCGGTATTTGGTTAGACTCTTTCTCTCTGATTGTCCTGTCTGAGTTATTTTCATTAGTTACTTCATCCAAACCATCAACATGTTTATTAGACCCCATTCCTACCAGGCTGCTCAAGGAAGCACTACCATTATTTAATGCTTCGATCTTAAATATGATCAATCTATCTTTGTTAGTTGGCTATGTACCACAGGCTTTTAAGGTGGCAGTAATTAAACCATTACTTAAAAAGCCATCACTTGACCCAGCTATCTTAGCTAATTATAGGCCAATCTCCAACCTTCCTTTTCTCTCAAAAATTCTTGAAAGGGTAGTTGTAAAACAGCTAACTGATCATCTGCAGAGGAATGGTCTATTTGAAGAGTTTCAGTCAGGTTTTAGAATTCATCATAGTACAGAAACAGCATTAGTGAAGGTTGCAAATGATCTTCTTATGGCCTCGGACAGTGGACTCATCTCTGTGCTTGTTCTGTTAGACCTCAGTGCTGCTTTTGATACTGTTGACCATAAAATTTTATTACAGAGATTAGAGCATGCCATAGGTATTAAAGGCACTGCGCTGCGGTGGTTTGAATCATATTTGTCTAATAGATTACAATTTGTTCATGTAAATGGGGAATCTTCTTCACAGACTAAAGTTAATTATGGAGTTCCACAAGGTTCTGTGCTAGGACCAATTTTATTCACTTTATACATGCTTCCCTTAGGCAGTATTATTAGAGGGTATTGCTTAAATTTTCATTGTTACGCAGATGATACCCAGCTTTATCTATCCATGAAGCCAGAGGACACACACCAATTAGCTAAACTGCAGGATTGTCTTACAGACATAAAGACATGGATGACCTCTAATTTCCTGCTTTTAAACTCAGATAAAAATGAGGTTATTGTACTTGGCCCCACAAATCTTAGAAACATGGTGTCTAACCAGATCCTTACTCTGGATGGCATTACCCTGACCTCTAGTAATACTGTGAGAAATCTTGGAGTCATTTTTGATCAGGATATGTCATTCAAAGCGCATATTAAACAAATATGTAGGACTGCTTTTTTGCATTTACGCAATATCTCTAAAATCAGAAAGGTCTTGTCTCAGAGTGATGCTGAAAAACTAATTCATGCATTTATTTCCTCTAGGCTGGACTATTGTAATTCATTATTATCAGGTTGTCCTAAAAGTTCCCTAAAAAGCCTTCAGTTAATTCAAAATGCTGCAGCTAGAGTACTGACGGGGACTAGAAGGAGAGAGCATATCTCACCCATATTGGCCTCTCTTCATTGGCTTCCTGTTAATTCTAGAATAGAATTTAAAATTCTTCTTCTTACTTATAAGGTTTTGAATAATCAGGTCCCATCTTATCTTAGGGACCTCATAGTACCATATCACCCCAATAGAGCGCTTCGCTCTCAGACTGCAGGCTTACTTGTAGTTCCTAGGGTTTGTAAGAGTAGAATGGGAGGCAGAGCCTTCAGCTTTCAGGCTCCTCTCCTGTGGAACCAGCTCCCAATTCAGATCAGGGAGACAGACACCCTCTCTACTTTTAAGATTAGGCTTAAAACTTTCCTTTTTGCTAAAGCTTATAGTTAGGGCTGGATCAGGTGACCCTGAACCATCCCTTAGTTATGCTGCTATAGACGTAGACTGCTGGGGGGTTCCCATAATGAGTGTTTCTTTCTCTTTTTGCTCTGTATGCACCACTCTGCATTTAATCATTAGTGATCGATCTCTGCTCCCCTCCACAGCATGTCTTTTTCCTGGTTCTCTCCCTCAGCCCCAACCAGTCCCAGCAGAAGACTGCCCCTCCCTGAGCCTGGTTCTGCTGGAGGTTTCTTCCTGTTAAAAGGGAGTTTTTCCTTCCCACTGTAGCCAAGTGCTTGCTCACAGGGGGTCGTTTTGACCGTTGGGGTTTTACAGAATTATTGTATGGCCTTGCCTTACAATATAAAGCACCTTGGGGCAACTGTTTGTTGTGATTTGGCGCTATATAAAAAAAAATTGATTGATTGATTGATGCACACAGCGGGACACACACAGCGGGACACAACCAGTGGGACACACACAGCAGGACACACAGTGGGAGACACACAGCAGGACGCACACAGCGGGACACACACAGCGGGACACAACCAGTGGGACACACACAGCAGGACACACAGCGGGAGACACACAGCAGGACGCACACAGCAGGACACACACAGCAGGACACACACAGTGGGACGCACACAGCAGGATGCACACAGCGGGACACACACAGCGGGACACAACCAGCGGGATACACACAGCGGGACGCACCCAGGAGGATGCACACACAGCGGGACACACACAGCGGGACACACCCAGCAGGATGAACACACAGCGGGACACAACCAGCGGGACACACACAGTGGGACACACACAGCGGGACACACACAGCGGGACACAACCAGCGGAACACACACAGCAGAACACACCCAGCAGGACACACACAGCAGGACGCACACAGCAGGACACACAGCGGGACACACACAGCGGGACACACACAGCAGGATGCACACACAGCGGGACACACACAGCGGGACACACCCAGCAGGATGCACACAGCGGGACACAACCATAGGGACACACACAGCGGGACACAACCAGCAGGACACACAGCAGGATGCACACAGCGAGACACAACCAGCGGGACACACACAGCAGGACACACACACAGCAGGACACACACAGTGGGACACAACCAGCGGGACACACCCAGCAGGATGCACACAGCGGGACACACACAGCCGGACACAACCAGCGGGACACACACAGCGGGACACACCCAGTGGGACACACACAGCGGGACACACCCAGTGGGACACACCCAGCGGGACACACACAGCGGGATGCACACAGCGGGACGTGATGTCCACGTCTTTTCACAATTCCTGTGCTCTTCAGACGACATACCGGATCAAGACAGCGTCCAGTTTAGAAATGAACGGCACATTCCACTGTTACAGGAGTTTTTGTCATGGAAAGAGGAGCGGAGGAATCCCGCGCGTCGCGGTGGAGCCGCATGGCGCAAAGCCACGCCGTGATGAAGCCTCACAGGACATGTTCTGACATGTCCAGCTCATGCACAATTTCTCGGTTAGTCACACGACTGAAAACCCACTGACAGCCATCTCAAAGCCGTCCTGTGAGACCAACACTGAGGTGGTTTTGTGCCGTGTCATGAACGGCTCCGTGGTGCGTCCCTCCACTTTTCTTTCCATGAAAAAAACTCCTGTAATAGTGGAATGTGCCGAAAAAGTGCTGATGTCCACGCCTTCTGCCTTTTTGTGAAAGTCAGACGACGTCCCGAATCAACAAAGCCTTCACGTTGGAAATGATCTGGTTGTTTCAGCGGGGCCTGAGCATGTCGATCGGCGCTCGGAGCGCGGCACACTCTCAGCAGTTGTGGGCAGTCTTTAAACCGTCTGGATCACTCCTTAATCTGTGTAGTCCCCACAAAATCGTCCCTGAAAGCCATATTAATTTTCTGAACGGTGTCCACCTGGAGGTCTCTCACAGTTTCTGGAAAAAAATTGATGCAGCAAAGATCCAAATCGTTCAGACATTTATTCGCAATAAAAATCCGACAAGAGGGGTGGACCAGTGCTCACACAAAGCCTGCTCACAGGTGAATGACGCAACCGACAGGCATGAAAAAACTCACGCATGCGCACGAAGGTTCAAGCTTGGCTGATGCAATCACAAGTGATTCAAATCCATATGGTTTTTGCAAAAAATAAAAAGGTCCAATACTTTTTGGACAGACCTCGTATACATATTTGAATTAATACACAATATTTTTTCGATCGCTGATGATGTTCCTACTTATTTACTTTATTCTTAGAAATCAAGACGGAGTCAGAAGGCGTTAATGAAGATTGACCCCGTGCAGAAACATCGCAACTCCCGGCTTTGCCGCAGAGATGTAAGTAAACCCACCAACATTTCATTTACATAAAAAAAAAATACAGGTTAATCACGGGAAGTTGATGTGTTATAGCCAGTGGAGGTCTATCGAGCCGTCAGAGCGCCACAGGCAGGCACTTGTCGTTACACAGTAAGGAAAAAAAACATCAGAACGTGTAAATATTTAATTAATAAGTCGCATCTTTCTTTCAGTTTCTGGTGAGGTGAGAACATCGCTCCTGCAAATCCTCCAAGATGCGTGGATGCTTGAAGATATTGTGGACTGGTATTAATGAATGTTTCTGAGAAAGAATCATTTCAGTGCATAAAAAAATGGTTTAACGATGGAGCAGTTGAATTCCCCCCGACAAATTAACGGTGATTTCAGAGGCTTATTAGACTATTTGAATGCTCCATTAATCTACCCTGTGGGTGATGGCAGTGGAGTGATCGTCTGACCATCCAAGGTGTTAAATGCACCACCTCGGGATGAAGCTCGCTCCAGGGAGGGGATTTTAAACAGAGTTCATTTAACTCCTTTAAAGGATGTGCTTAATGAGTTAGCTAATGAAGTTAACCCTAATATTATCGGGGTAGTTATTGCATTAAATATCCCGCTCAACTCAGTGAAGATTATCCTGTTTTAGCGCACAGTGTTATGTGTCAGACGCGGTCGGAGCACCGACCCAGCAACAGTACCCCACCCTCACGGGAAGCCTCCTGGCTACCACACAAACCTGGGCCAGAAAAAACACCCCCCTCCAGGGACCATAGCTGGAATGTTGGCTAGGAGCAAAAAAAACACCTCCTGCAGCTTCAGTCTCAGCTCCGTGTGCTGATGATCCAGCTGGGAAAGTCTGTCTCCAAGAGCCGAGCATTACTGCGCTCTGAAGACAACTCCGTCGTCGGCTGCTCAACCTACAATATTAATTTCATCATGCGGTCATTGACCCTCTCAATGTTGAGCCTCTCTTCTAGTTTTTCCTTCAGCTGGATAATGCAAGCTTCCAGCCACCTCCTCTCCTCTGCCAACAGGGAACTTCATGTTGAGACTATCAATCCCATCTTGGAGCTTATCTTTTCTCACCCTGAGCCTGTCTGCAGTAGACTGCTCCTCCTGGGTGTGTAGCATGTCTCCCTCCATGGCTTTAAGCTTCTTATCACTGTCTCTAGCATCATTAACTGCTTCATACCCGAACATTCACAGCTCTTCCAACCCTAGCTCTTCTTCTAACCCTAACCCTTGCTTCTGTCGTTCACTTTGCTCAATTTTGGCCAGGAGTTCTTGAACCTGTGCATTCAGCCATCTTTCGACTATGTTTTAGAGTCTGCTTAGTAATAAAACAAAAAGAAAAAACCCCAATACCCACTCCCAGGGAACACCACAACCAAACCCCAGGGGTGCAAACTGGGAGAAAAGAAAAAAGAAAAACACAAACAACCATACCAACACCCCCCCCCCCCTCCCCAGAGGACCGTCCCATCAAACCCCGGGAAGAGGAGAAAAGAAAAAACAAGCACGACCCAAACTTAAGCTTGCAAAAAAAAAAAAGAAAAATCTAACACCCCGACATGTAGGGACCAACACCCCCCAGAGGACATCCCGCCAGCTCCAGGAGTAATAACCACAGCCGAGGTCCCTCTGGGATCCAAAGTCATCCACGGGGGCTCCCATCGCACCGTTCCATCAAACCCCAGGAGACACCCCCCCATGACTAACAACAGACTCAGCCCCGGCTGTCTACGGCTAGATGGACCCACAGTCATTTCCCCCCCAGAGGACACCACAGTCACACCCTGAGGGCGGGAACTGGGGGAAAAAAAACAAACAAAACAACAACCCCAACCCCACCCCCCCCCAGCACAGGGGAAACTGGAAGTACGTCCAGTGTCACCAACCATGACTATACCCCAAAAGTCAACCGGGAGGAGTGGAACAGCGGTAATGGCGTACAGCACAAGATGGCGCCACCCCTCCGACTTTTAAACCAGCCACCAGCTGTGGGTATATTCCACTGCCCCAAACCTCAGCTACGCCGATGGCGTACAGCTCAAAGGCGCGCTGAAGCCGGAGGTGGAACAGGGAAGTAACAAAAAACACCCCTAAACCCCCCCCACCCGGGTGCAGAGGTTACCTGGGAAACGGCCAGCATAACCGAACTGCACCACCCCAGCAACGCCAATGGCAAATGGCACAGAGGCGCGCCAAGGCTGGAGGTTGTAAAAGGAATTAAAAAAAAAATAAATACCCCAAACCCCCCCCCCTCCCCTCCCGGGTGCAGAGGTTACCTGGGAAACGCCCAGCATAACCGAACTGCACCACCCCAGCAACGCCGACAACGTGCGGCTCAAACGGCTAGGGCCGGAGGAGAAGACAGGGAATAAAAAAAATTAAAAATACCCCAACCCCCCCTCCCCTCCCGGGTGCAGAGGTTACCTGGGAAACGCCCAGCATAACCGAACTGCACCACCCCAGCAACGCCGACAACGTGCGGCTCAAACGGCTAGGGCCGGAGGAGAAGACAGGGAATAAAAAAAATTAAAAATACCCCAACCCCCCCCCCCTCCCGGGTGCAGAGGTCATCTGGGAAACGCCCTGCATAACCAAACTGCACCACTCCAGCAACGCCGACAACGTACGGCTCAAAAATACCCCAACCCCCCCCCCCCCCCCCCCAGAGGACCGTCCCATCAAACCCTGGGAGGTGAAACCAAAAGAAATAAAAAAAGAAAGACCAACAGACAAACATAAAGTCACCTGGGTCAAACTATGCTCCAGACAGCCTGCATTTTCAACTCCAGACCACAGACAGTGCTTTAAACCCACAAAAACAACAAATTAACCCCTGATAAAAACACCACATACTAAAACAAGAAACAGATAATAGACCAAAAAAAAAAAAAAGTAACATTGGCCTACATCGTCAAGTGGAAAGAATGGAAAAACATTGTGTTTTCCATCCATTGAACCTGAACGGTAATGTGACTGTCACCAACAGAGGGAGCCAAAGTGCCAAATAAGAAAATCCCCGTGGTAATAGAGTAAAAACCAATTCACAGTGCTGTAAACGACAGCAGGTTATAACAAACAGCTTAAAGTGCAAACTAAATACCACCGGGGCTGCTACAATAGGCGTCGGAGCCAGCTGCACGGGAGGAGACGGGGCTACAGCCATAACAGCGGGGTGCGACGCGACCCAAGCTGTGAACTCCGCCATGCGTGCACCAACGCGCACAACCCGGGCGGAGAGCACCCGCAACTGATCCCGGATCAACTCCAACATCTGCTGCAGCCTTCCCGGCAAAAATACCGTCTCTGCTTCCGCTGGTCCATTGTTAAATGGCCAGAGACTACTGTTATGTGTCGGATGCGGTCGGAGCACCGACCCAGCGTTTGACAGGACCCAGCATAAAATAAGCAGAGCACGGTTCAAAAGATAACAGAATTTAATAGTCATAATGAATGCAGTGATAAACAACCAAAAATGTCCGCGGTCTGGTGAGGTGAAAACACGGCGCGCTCTCAGCAGCGCAAACGGTCCGGAGCCACAGCAGTTCGGACCCAGGGACCCCGCCGACACCCCCCAGGTGGCCGCGACAAACCGAGTCTATGAAGAAAGAAAACATGAGGTGAGTCCAACACTCTCCACCCAGAGAGACACAGCTCAAAAGGGTGCACACAATCAGCAAACACTTCCTGGCTTAAATATATATCAGCTTCTCACCCTGCAGGCACGGAACAACTCAGTTCAAATCTCCACTGCAGCAGAAGCTGATTAGACAATTAGCATAACGTGACAGCTCACTAACACAAGGTGTGAGGGACACCGAATCCACTGTCATTACTTCATAAAAGTCACCAAAACCAAATTACCTCAGGAAGTGTGCTGAAGAGCGTGAGACCTCACCCAATCCTCCTTCACAGACTGTGGCGTCAAACCTGGAGCAGTCTCTGCGTCCGTGATGGTGAGATTGTTCTCCTGACGTCGATCTCACACGTCTGCTCACAAGGTCGAGTCTCTGGCAATCACACACTGTGCATTCAAGGTTTAAATGCAGCAATCTCTGATCAAGACAGAATACACCACAGCTGTGAGTCCTGATGACCTGCACGTGAAAACAAGCCTCAGGTGTTCAGCGTGAGGTCCTAATGCTCAGCCACTCAGTCCTGAATGCATACCACCTGGTGGGAGAAACAGAAAACAAAAACCAAGCCAGCCAAACACCCCAGCACACAACACACAGCCCGCTTCGAGATGAGGCGCAGTCCAGAAGAGAGGGGATTTTAAACAGAGTGCAGCTGACTCCCTTAAATAACGCTGTAAGGCTGCTCGCGGCTGAAATTAACCCGCACCTGCAAGCAGCAGTGAACGAATTAAACTTCCCTTTAAACCAATTTCTTGACAGTGATCGCGTCTTATCACCTTTAAGAAGTCATTCCCCGTGCAAGGTGGGCAGGGAAGAAGATATTTTAAACAGGGCATGTTTAACTCAGATAAATGCTGGGTTGTCTGCTCTGATGGAAAACAATGATGATGACGTACAACCAGGCTGTAGCAACGATGTCGCCGCTGTCGGGTGCCGGGACAACTAATGTCACCAGGAGACCCGCTTTTTACAATATCGAAATCAGACACTAAATTTCCTGCATGCCGGGAAAACCCCCTGACTATGCTGGATTTTATCGTAATGTCATGGCCGCTCTCCAAACCTTGATGGAAAGAGCTTTATCACACGCTAGGGGCAGTGACTTTATCCATATGGAAATTCATGGGGATTCCATTCACAATCAGGCCGCACTAATCACGGCATACAACACTGAAACCGATGTAACTGCCTTTCAAAATATTTTACAACGTTTAGTGCAATCAAACTCTAATGCTTTATCCGACAGCTCACTGGAATTAGTCGTCCAGGTCATTTGTAATCAAAATGGGGGCGGTAAGTGTAAAATAGATGACATCCTAAATCAGGAGGTTATACAGAAAAAATCCCGATGCCTTAATATCAACAACCCCGAGAACCATTTATGTTTTGTGATAAACCTCGTCCAATAATTGAACCCTCATCTCACCGCTCAGGAGGCCAAGGAGCGGGCGCTCACGTTACAAATTCGCGTGGGGTTAACGGCTGATACACCAGTATCTCTCAATCAGGTGGGAAAATTTCTATTTTATTTCTATTTAGAAATTTCTATTTCTCTTCAGAAACCACTATTACGTGATAAAAAAAAAAAAAAACCTGAAACAGTTTTTGGGGGTGAAATATGTATGTGATTTTTGCCACAAGGGGTATAACAGCCCTACGTCTCATAATTGTCCGTCTTATTGTAAAATTTGTGAAACCTCAGACTGTTATACCCAAAAACATAACCCCATATTTTGCAGAGAGACTGTAACAAGACGCATCATTCAGGGGCACATTACAGCCTACACAAACAGCTGAAGTACCGTCCTCTTACTGCTAAATTTGTTAGTGTGTGTGATAACAGGAAACTATGCCCTCGATGTAAACGTGAATATTACATAGCATTCTCTAAAAACAGCACTCTGCACGTCTGTAAGGAGAAAATGGGTCCGATATGTAGTGAGGTGCTCGAGGAATCAAGCGAGGGTCACCTCTGCTATATGACGCCGCTCAAAGCTGAAGAGACACATTCTGACAAATACGTTTTTTATGACTTTGAAACATTTGTCAATAATGATGGGGAACATGTACTGTTTTACATCAGTACTGTAACAAAGACTGGGGATTTTTGGAGTGCATGAGGGACAGACTGTGTAGCCCAGTTCTTTAAACATTTTAGAATGAGAAAATTCAAAGAATACGTGTTCATCGCTCACAACTCCAAAGCTTTTGACGGATATCTGCTTCTAAGGTTTTTAGTCGAGCAAGGCATAACCCCTGCTGTGATTATGACTGGGAGTAAACTATTACTCATGACAGACGGAGTGTTTAAACAGAAATATATTGTTATGTGTCGACGCGGATTGAGGAGCGAACCTGCGTCAGACAGGACCCAGTGCTAAAAATAACCAGAAAGCGGTTCCAAACAAAAACTATTTATTATACACCTGTGTTTAAAAGTGTAAAAACATAAAAAACAACGTCCCTCTGGTGGAGTGATCCGCGGCTCGCTCTCCAGCGCCCGCAAGGATCAAAGCCGGCGCTCCTGGACTTCCTACCACCGCCAAACACCCCCCAGGTGGACACGACAAACTGATTCTCTGTGAAGCAAAGAGACGGTGAGGTAAGTCAACAGATACAACTATATCTTCCAATAAACACACGCTGCCAGCAACACACTCAGGTCAGTGTCCTTTTTTTTTACTTTATGCAAATGAGCAGCTTCTCACAACAAGTGGAGGATCACTTATCCTTCACGCCACAGCAGTGAGAAGCAAACTGCGCAATTCTCTTTACAATTCCAGTATACTGTGTAACAAAACACCAAGTTACTATCAACAAGTACCTAAACACTTAATTACCTTTCGTGTGTGCTGACAGCATGTGTCCTCACCCCTCCCTGCTTCACGGGCTCGATGTGTCAAACCCAGGCGCGGTCCTCAGCGTCTCACAAACGAACGTCACAAGGTCGATTTCCCGGCGGTTCTGCTTGAATCACACATGACTTAAATGTAGAACGCCATCCAATTATCTGCTTCAGCTGCAAGTCGTCCAGGTTGCACGTGAGCACCAAGCACAGGTGCTTTCCATGATGTTGATGAGGGTGAAGACTCTTCAGCCAGCACCTTCTTCACAGACAAATCAGCCCTCATGCCACCTGGAGAGCAAAGAAAAGAAAAGAACACCAAAACATCCAGCCACGCCCCCCCCAACACACAACATATATAGATTCCTTATCATTTCTCACAATGCGTTTGACACAAATGCCGAAAGCCCTGGGAATCCGGCTGAAAGACAAAATCCTCCGCAAAGGTTACTTTCCGCACCTGTTCAGTTCAGAAAATAATCTGAACTATGTTGGTCAGTACCCCGACTCTGCAGCCAATATGTCAGAGGGGGAAAGACGGGAATTTAATGCATAGTACAAGACCAAAAAAAATGCTGTTTTTGATTTTAAAGCCGAGGCCATAATGTGTTGCGACAACGATACAAAGATCCTGGCTGCAGCATGCTCCAAGTTTATGTCAGAATTCATCTCTGAATCACACGTGGATCCTTTCACATGCGTTACAATTGCCTCTGCCTGTACGAAAGTCTTTAAAACTAACTTCCTCACCCCCAAAACACTGGTGATCCCATCCGGTGACAATTATAGAATGAGGTATAAAAAAATATTCGGATGTAGCGGAGCTGTGGTTAGAATGGGTTGCTGAGATGCAAAAGATAGCGATCGATCATGCTCTAAAGAGGGGAGAGAAAAAAGTAGGGGGTTATTATGCAGATGGCTATGCTAATATCAGTGGAAGCATAAAAGTCTGAGAGTTTCTCAGATGTTTTTACCACGGCTGTCCTTCATGTTTTACACAGTATGAAATAAATCCTCTGACAAACATCTGATTTGAAGAGCTGCACGCTGAGTGTCAGGAAAAAATAGCAGCTCTGCACGCTGCGCCGGGCGTCAGCCTCACTGTAATCTGGGAGCATGAATGGGCTGATATGAAATGGAGGGATGAGAGCATTCAGCAATTCCTGGCCCACAGGGGGTTACAGACTCCCTTTGTAGCTCATGATGGAACATGGAGGGCGAGCTTGTGCCTCGCAGTTGAGATACACGGCTATGCAAGGCGAGCGGGTCCATTATGTCAATGTAACCTCTCTCTACCCTTACGTCAATGTAAATTTTACATAGCCCACAGGGCATCCAAAAACTAATAGACAGAAATTTCCAAGATCCCAAGACTTATTTCGAGCTCAAAGCTGTCGTGTATCTGCCCCATGGATTAAAATTTCCTGTCCTCCCCCACAGGACTCCTCGCAGTAAACTGGTGTTTGCTCTGTGTCACATGTGCGCTGATGAAAACAACAAGGCAGGGCCGTGGACACACACCAATCAGCAGAGAGCTCTGTGTGTGTGCATGGCTACCCCAGAATTCCATAAAGGTTTGGATACAGGCTACACTGTAGCTAATATTTTTTGGAGTCTGGCATTTTGAGGATAAAAGCGATAAAATGTTTGAGGGATTAGATTAGATTAGATATACTTTTTTTGATCTCACAGTGGAGAAATTATGTTTACACTCCAGTTACCTCAGACAGCAATTAATCCACAATTATTACTTGTTTACCGTAATAATGGCACACATCAGAATTAAAGGCAACACATACACATTTGACATTGTTTATGCGCACTAAGTTTGAAGAAGTCCGTTATCTGAATTGAGGCAAGTGGGTGAAGGCCACGCAGCAACCCTGAGATGCGCCGCCGTCAGTTTGGGAGGGGTGACATTAGCAGGCGCCGGAAAGGGGTGGTGTTGATGGGGGAAGGACGGGGTGGGGGAGGGAATGGAGCATGCTTCAGTCCTGTGAAAAGCAGTTTATTGTCTTTGTGAGATAAGAAACAGCCAATGCTCCTCAGGCCGAAACAAATCCCTTTGGAGGAAAAACAGTCGGGCAGTTTGACCTTCAGGCTTGATAAGCCTGTAATGTTATGGTTACAGCAGTGAAAAATACTTTTTAACAGTTCCACTTGCACAACCAAATCCCAATTATGAATTAAGAATATTCCCAATTATGAATTAAGAATATTCACAGGCCTCTGAAATCTTCAGCTTCAACTGCAAGGCACACAACTGCTCCAAGATGTCATCCAATTTGCGTCTGAGTTCGAGTCATCGCAGTCTGAGAATGTACTGCCTTGCCAACCTCGTTAATCAAGACGGACAAGCGAGGGACCGTGGTTCTTGATGCCACCGTCTTGCCAATTTTCCAATAGATCAGGGCAGCACATAAGCCAAAAAGTACCAGCCCTGCTACCATGAGACCAAAAATGAATAAATCCTCAACGTCCTCAGCGGAGAAAGGCGCCAAGCATGCAACATGCCAACACCCCCAGGAGTTGAGGACATAGCCCGCAGGATACGTTCTATCTGGACAGGTAGGTTCCCCCAGTCCTGACCTTCTTATAGAAAAAATGGTGTCAACAGTGTTCAGAGACCAGCTAATCAATTCCATGGTTAATCCAATAGTAGTCGAATAGATCCAGAATCTATAATTTGAGGAATTCACAGTCTGGTGAAGTAGGGACTTGAAGGTTAAAGGCAGAAAACAGAGATAAGGGAGAGAGGAGGAGATGCGACCGCCCTCGTCACAGTCCCAAGCTGAAACACAATATATAAACACCTTAAAACATAAGCAGGAAGCCTCTTTTTGTTTCCCTCCCGAATTCGATAAAGACCCTGAGAGCAGAGAAAAATATATCACAGACTACTGGGTGAATCAGAACATTCGTTTAGACCCAGAAAAAAAAAATCACTCACAATCCTGCAAAACAACAGATGGCAAAGATTTGTCTGAACTCATTCTGGGGTAAATTCACCCAGAGGATGAATCTAACGCAGACCAAACTCATCAGAAATGCAGATGAGTTGTTCAGATTTCTGTTCTCTGATCAGTACAATGTCACTTATCTAACATTCCTCAACAGTCGGGTAGTGACAATATTTGTATTGCGGCCTTTATAACTGCGTACACGCGCTTGACCTTGTGTGGTTTTATGGAGGCTATGGTGAACCCTGGTGAACTATGATACTGATAGTCTGATCTACGTGTGTAGGCAGGATGAAACCCCACTGTCTACTGGTAATTATTTGGGTCAGCTCACCGATGAGTTAGACTGTGACACCGCTGTCGAATTCACTGCAGCGGAACCCAAAAGTTATGCTTATAAAACCGGAGGTAAAACTGTTATGCGGGTGAAGGGGATCACACAAAAGCTCAAGATTTTTTACCCTGTACAAACATCATCGGAATATGAGCATTATCATGATTACACAGGACATATTTCATAAAGGGAAATACAGTCGAACCATCAGCTTGAATTGTAATTTTATGGTGGTGTTTAATACTCTGGGGTCCGAGGGCATTTTTTGGACAGTTCACTCGCCTGGCATAAATCAATCAATCAATCAATCAATTTTTTTATATAGCGCCAAATCACAACAAACAGTTGCCCCAAGGCGCTTTATATTGTAAGGCAAGGCCATACAATAATTATGTAAAACTCCAACGGTCAAAACGACCCCCTGTGAGCAAGCACTTGGCGACAGTGGGAATGAAAAACTCCCTTTTAACAGGAAGAAACCTCCAGCAGAACCAGGCTCAGGGAGGGGCAGTCTTCTGCTGGGACTGGTTGGGGCTGAGGGAGAGAACCAGGAAAAAGACATGCTGTGGAGGGGAGCAGAGATCGATCACTAATGATTAAATGCAGAGTGGTGCATACAGAGCAAAAAGAGAAAGAAACAGTGCATCATGGGAACCCCCCAGCAGTCTACGTCTATAGCAGCATAACTAAGGGATGGTTCAGGGTCACCTGATCCAGCCCTAACTATAAGCTTTAGCAAAAAGGAAAGTTTTAAGCCTAATCTTAAAAGTAGAGAGGGTGTCTGTCTCCCTGATCTGAATTGGGAGCTGGTTCCACAGGACAGGAGCCTGAAAGCTGAAGGCTCTGCCTCCCATTCTACTCTTACAAACCCTAGGAACTACAAGTAAGCCTGCAGTCTGAGAGCGAAGCGCTCTATTGGGGTGATATGGTACTACGAGGTCCCTAAGATAAGATGGGACCTGATTATTCAAAACCTTATAAGTAAGAAGAAGAATTTTAAATTATATTCTAGAATTAACAGGAAGCCAATGAAGAGAGGCCAATATGGGTGAGATATGCTCTCTCCTTCTAGTCCCCGTCAGTACTCTAGCTGCAGCATTTTGAATTAACTGAAGGCTTTTTAGGGAACTTTTAGGACAACCTGATAATAATGAATTACAATAGTCCAGCCTAGAGGAAATAAATGCATGAATTAGTTTTTCAGCATCACTCTGAGACAAGACCTTTCTGATTTTAGAGATATTGCGTAAATGCAAAAAAGCAGTCCTACATATTTGTTTAATATGCGCTTTGAATGACATATCCTGATCAAAAATGACTCCAAGATTTCTCACAGTATTACTAGAGGTCAGGGTAATGCCATCCAGAGTAAGGATCTGGTTAGACACCATGTTTCTAAGATTTGTGGGGCCAAGTACAATAACTTCAGTTTTATCTGAGTTTAAAAGCAGGAAATTAGAGGTCATCCATGTCTTTATGTCTGTAAGACAATCCTGCAGTTTAGCTAATTGGTGTGTGTCCTCTGGCTTCATGGATAGATAAAGCTGGGTATCATCTGCGTAACAATGAAAATTTAAGCAATACCGTCTAATAGTACTGCCTAAGGGAAGCATGTATAAAGTGAATAAAATTGGTCCTAGCACAGAACCTTGTGGAACTCCATAATTAACTTTAGTCTGTGAAGAAGATTCCCCATTTACATGAACAAATTGTAATCTATTAGACAAATATGATTCAAACCACCGCAGCGCAGTGCCTTTAATACCTATGGCATGCTCTAATCTCTGTAATAAAATTTTATGGTCAACAGTATCAAAAGCAGCACTGAGGTCTAACAGAACAAGCACAGAGATGAGTCCACTGTCCGAGGCCATAAGAAGATCATTTGTAACCTTCACTAATGCTGTTTCTGTACTATGATGAATTCTAAAACCTGACTGAAACTCTTCAAATAGACCATTCCTCTGCAGATGATCAGTTAGCTGTTTTACAACTACCCTTTCAAGAATTTTTGAGAGAAAAGGAAGGTTGGAGATTGGCCTATAATTAGCTAAGATAGCTGGGTCAAGTGATGGCTTTTTAAGTAATGGTTTAATTACTGCCACCTTAAAAGCCTGTGGTACATAGCCAACTAATAAAGATAGATTGATCATATTTAAGATCGAAGCATTAAATAATGGTAGGGCTTTCTTGAGCAGCCTGGTAGGAATGGGGTCTAATAGACATGTTGATGGTTTGGATGAAGTAACTAATGAAAATAACTCAGACAGAACAATCTGAGAGAAAGAGCCTAACCAAATACCGGCATCACTGAAAGCAGCCAAAGATAACAATAAATGTTTTATTATTGCTGTTAACAGCTCTCCCTGCATCCCACAATCAAGTTTTATGCCTTTTTTTTTTCAGGACAACCTGTGCTTTCAGAATATACAGTGGTCCCTCGTTTATCGCGGGAGTTACGTTCTAAAAATAGCCCGCGATAGGCGAAATCTGCGAAGTGGCCAGCGTTATTTTTTACAATTATTATAGACGTTTTAAAGCTGTAAAACCCCTCACTACACACTTTATACACTTTTCTCAATCAGGCATGAACGTTTTCTCACTTTTCTGTCATGTGTAAACACTCTCAAAGTTCAAACCTTAGTAGAAAAATAAGACCAATCTGTTTTCAGGCCCAAACATTTGTTTGAGAAATAAAAATATAGAACGTTTTCCTATAAATAATTATGATGGCTTTTAGAACTAACAAATTTAATTTTAACGATCAACGTACGAGGTTGGACAAATAAGAAATTATTAATAGTGACTGACCAGTATTTCACAGTTCCTCTGATCGCGCCTCTTCGTCCTGACGCCGCTGCGCTGTCACGTCTTTTTCCATTGAGTCACACCTCACTGCAGGTGTCTTTTTCCGAGTGAAGAACACAGTTATGGGTAGTTGTTGGCGCTCTTTTTTCTTCTGGGCGAGAAGATTCTTATGAACAGACACGCAGAACACAATGCGCGTGCTCTCCCTTCGCGGTGTCGCGACCGGCTGCTTGATGAGGCCGCGGAACACAATGCACTGTAAAAAAAAGCATGCAAAATTAGACTAAAAAAAAATCCGCGAAACAGCGAGGCCGCGAAAGGTGAACCATGTTATAGTGAGGGACCACTGTATATGTTTTGTTGTGTTTTATAAGTGTAATAAAGGTTTACAATCAAAAATAAGCAAGGAAAAAATAAAGCAAAAAAATATTTTCCACACACATTTATTCAAAACACACAGAAAACTATAATAAACAACTGTTTCGATACTTTATAAAGGTAATTTGAGGTCTTGTGTGAAAGACTGTGCAACAAAAAGGTTCAAACAATAAACACAAATGCACATTTTGAACAATATATACAAAATATATACAAAATGGTCTATGCGCAACAGAGTTATCCTGTAACATTCACATGCAAACTAGTGGAGCAATCCTGATAGTTACACACTATTTGTTTGAGCACGTGAGATTGTCATCAGAGGCTCTCCGTGTGCTCCTGCTTTCACTGATCGCTGTGCGTAATGGCGCCGGGGGCACTGAGTATGTACTAATAGTTTGTACTCATTGGAGCACCCAGGGGGCTATTCAAACGGGCCAACTAGTAACACATCACTCCTTAAAACGATCTTTGGCTTTTCACGTGAGGTAAATCTGCCCTACGATTGGATTTTGGAAAACCATGTGACAGTGAACCAATTTTGATTGGACACTCACATTGCGCACGTCATCACACAGCTTCTATGAGGAGTACAAAGATGGCTGATGGCTGGCTCAAAAGTCCGCGGAGTTAACTTTTCAGCAAAAAAACGTAAGTTTCTATCTCATATCATTAAAAAGTTATTTATAATTTAGTCAAGCTTGGTCTTAGCTGTCGTATATGACGGCGTCGACCCCAGACCATTAAACCCCCAGAGACAAGTTACAGATGAACATTCTGGCTCAGAAAATATTTTTGGAGGCTCTTGATGATGCTGCGAGTGTACCTTACAGGTATTTATTACTGGATTGTACACAGGGTTGTCCAGATCAGTTTAGACTGAGGTCGGGTTTACTTCTGCACGAGTGGCCAGTGGTTTATTTACAGAAAGATAAACAGATATGAGCTCTCTTTTAAAAAGGAACGCCACCGCTCTTAAAACACTAATCAAAGCCGGGGCAAAGCAGCGTCCACACACATTGAAAACGTGTGGGTCAGAGCTCCTGAGAACCTTATCCAAGATTGCTTTGAATATTTTAAAGGGGAATATCGCTTTGAGCAAGTCTCATTTCCTCACCTTAAAAAAATGAAGGAGTTTTACGTCTTCTTGCAGACAGAAAAACCAGCTACAAAAGGAAGCGCGGAGCGCTGATTCAGACGGGCGGGAGAGAGCAGCTCGCCGGATGAAAACCATGTTTCAACCAAGTCACCCACCAGGAAGAAACTCAAGAAAAAGAAAGAAAAATACTTCTCACCATAAAATCAGGACATTGATGCGGCAGTGTGCATCAAAAAAAAAAAAAGATGGGATATTGTCTTCATTTTTAATACATAATTACTGTTAGACTTTTTTTCACCTCATTACTAATAAACCATCGAGTGAAACTAAAAAATGGTCTTCAGCAATTTTAATCAGTGGCTGATTCAAAAAAATCCGGCCTTCAGTACCGCTGCCAGGGGTCAAAGGTCAACACTTTCTTTAATTATTAACAATGTTTTAAAGCGTGCAAATGTGATAAAACTTCAAAGATGATGAGGAGACCGCTCTCAACACATCCGTAACATTTGTTTCACCAAAACATAAAAATAAAAAATTCAGGAGTATGGACAGCAATCCGGATCAAAGGCCAGCTTTAATCAGCACAAACCATGACAATTTTTGAACACGTGGAAAGGCCCGCTAACCAGTTACAGGAGGCGTTGCATTTATTCTTAAAGCTGTAGCGATATCTTTTCACAAAATCAGAACCATATCATCATTCATAATGACATTCTCACTGTATAAATAAAGTATAAATGATCGCCAACCAGTGTTCCCCAGGTAAATGTCTCAGGTGAGTGGTTACAACAAAATAGATGGGAGGTTTCGGTTTGACCCGGATTAACTCGTCAGATGCCAAAACACCACCGAACAGGCCTCCTATTAGTCCCCTCATAACAGCCTCCAATTCCAGGATGTTCATCAGTAAAAATCAACGAGGACCTGATACTTGGAATTAATTTCCAGGTGTCAAGGATTTTATACAGTTCATGCTCATATTATCATTTATTTTCTTTAGTTTATGCTTATATTATTATTATTTATTTATTTATTTTTATTTATTTATTTTTTTAAGATGAGGGCTTGTCTGTAATTGCAATCATTGATGAAATCTGTAATTTATTTTGTATATGTGTGAGAGTTGGAGCGGTTGTGTGAGTGTGTGTGTGTGTGTGACAGTATCGGACTGTATGCGTGGTATTGTTTGACTGAGTATTCCTTAGTAATAATAAAAGAATGAGACTGTGAATGACTGAAGCACGGATAGCTTGATATCCCATTTTATCAGGGGATAAAAGTGGAGCCGTTGTCTGCAAAGTAGGTCATTTTAAGTCCATATGCACCACACTCACATATTCCCGACGAGTCTGCAAAGAGGGGGATTCCAAGGAAGGTCCGCCCCACGGGGTAGAAGCTTGACCTGAACTTTGCAGAGTGAAGGGGAATAGGTGACCAATATGGGAAACACATGCACAGAAAATAAGCCCCTATTTCAGGGCGACGAAAAATACATGCACAAACGCAATCCGGAAAATCTGAAGTACATAACTAAATGGAAAAAGAAATATGGCTTTTCAGGTAAATTGGTTGTGTCAGATTGTGAAGGTTTGGTGTTAAAGCTTACAGCAGCAGCAGCAGCAAATAAAAGGGTAACAGGAAAGTAAGAAAAGAAGGAGAAATAGAGTGTGCAAAAGTATGGCTCAGTGAAGCACAGATGAGAGTAGAGGCCATAAAGAGGAAGAAAGACGAGAAAGGAAAGTCAGAGGGGAAAGTAATGTTTGTAAAACCTGAAGATAATGAGCCGGCCGTGAGAGGTCGTGATGTAAATCCACCCCTGCAGCCACAAAATCAGGCTGCAGTAAGACAAGCGGCACCAACAGTGGCTCCACCACTGGTAAAGGACCCGATTTGTGACCCTAATTATCCCCAGGGGAGTTCTGAAGGTCTGTCATATGCCCCAATAAGCTCACTGTATCCAAATCCATTTTTGGATAATCAGAGGGTGGAATTTTCAACTGTATTGACCCCGCCTGCGGCAACAAATTCTTTAATGCCCGAAAAATACATTTTGAGAGACAGGGCTATGATTAAGCCGCCTCTAAAATACGGTTTCAATATATCCCCAGATCACAGTTTTATTGCTCCAATGATCCAGGTCCCAAACCCAAATATAGCTCAAGGACAGCTGCCATTCCTTCATGTCTTCCATCCATGGACACCAGAAGAGGCAGCAAAGGCCGTGTCTGGCCTGCCAGACCCACAAGCTGATGTGAAAGAATGGGTAAAAGGAAAAGAAGATATTATAAAAGCGTATAGGTTGAATGGCTGTGAAGTAGGACAGGCCGTACAATTGGCTCTGGGACGAAACCGGGTCCACGTGAGAGGGACATTTACAGGACGTGCTGCAGACGGCACGGTCCTGCCATACGGGAATGAGGAAGATCCGGCAGCGGCGTTACAGGCTCAAATAACCGATCTAATGACCAGAGTTAAAAACAAGTTTAAACAGAAAGCAGACTATGGTAAAATAAATGCATGTAAACAGAAGGCAGATGAGGATGTGGATGATTATAATCAGCGTTTAGGGACAGTTTTCCGTTCAAACAGCGGTATACCGCATAGTGATGATCAAGCGGGAGCATATCAAAATCAGCTGAAACAAGCCCTCTTGAATGGTTTGAAGCCAGAAATTAGTGCATGGATCAGAAAGCACAAAGTGACCACTGACTCGGATGATAGATTAAGTCCTGGAAATATGTACTTCTCTGTCATAGACATCAGTAATGCATTTTTCTCAGTACCTGTTCATCCAGACTCTCAATTTTGGTTTGCTTTTACATTTAAAGGGAAAAGATATACATATACAAGACTCCCTCAAGGTTTTGCTGACAGTCCGACCATTTTTACACAAGCAATAAATTGTTGCTTATCTTCATTTACTCCACCAGAAGATTCACAAATCTTGGTGTATGTAGATGACATTTTGGTGGCAGGAAAGACAAAAGACAGCTGTACAAAATGTTCTGTGATGCTTTTGCAACATTTGGCAGAAGCAGGAAGTAAAATTAAAAAGCAAAAGTTGCAGTTTGTGCAACCACAAGTGACTTATTTAGGCCACGTCCTATCAGCTGAGGGGAAACGAATACAAGACGATCGAAAGCACGCTATTCTCAAAGCGCCTAAACTGTCAACAAAAAAGGAAATGATGACTTTCTTAGGTATCTGTAATTATTGCAGAGCCTGGATTCCATGTTATGCAGAGAAGGTGCAGAAATTGCAGGATTTAATACACTCTATACCAACGGCTATGACTGACAAAATACAGTGGAATAAAGAAGCTGAAGAACAGTTTACAGCTCTTAAACAAGAACTTGAGTTCCACAGTATTATCTCTGCCCAATTATGCCAAGCCATTCACTCTCATGGTGGACACAAAACAGGGATTCATGTGTGCAGCTACAACAACATGGTAATAAAAATAAACCAGTTGGATACATTCTTATCGCCTGCTAGACAGATAGCTTATACAGCAATGCTACTGTCTCAGCCACATATTACCATTGAAAGATGCAACACCTTGAATCCCACCACGCTCCTACCGCATGATTGTTTGGCAGACACAGAAAGCAACAATTACCTCGACCAGACTTAACAGACGAACCATTTACAGATGGACTACATTACTTTGTGGATGGCTCATGTTTCAAAGATCAGAAAGGTCAGACATTAACAGGCTATGCTGTTGTTCAATTACCAAATACTGTTATTGAAGCAAAACAGATTGATCATTTTAAATCAGCCCAAGCTGCAGAACTCATTGCATTAACCAGAGCTTGTATCTTGGCTAAAGGACAGAAACTGACAGTCTATACAGATAGTCAATATGCATTTTCAACAATTTGGTTCTTTGCAAAACAATGGCAACAAAGAGGTATGATAACCTCTACAGGGAAACCAGTGACACATGCAGGCTTACTCACAAATTTGCTAGAAGCAGTGACATTACCATCACACCTGGCATTATGTAAATGCGCAGCCCACACCAGAGGTACAGATTTTGTCTCCAGAGGAAACTGCCTGGCAGACAAAATAGCGAAAGAAGCAGCAGCTGGTCGATATGGTACTTCTTCTATTTACACAGTTCAGATAGACAATGAACCATTAATAGATTCTGACCTTTTATTGGATATGCAAAAACAGGCACCTGCGCAGGAACGACATTTGTGGTTGAAAAATGGGGCAACCCCAAAGGACTTTATTGTGTACATAACAAACCCGTCCTACCCAAAAGCTTATTCAAAGCAGCCGCAATTGCGATGCATGGGTTAACGCATGTGTCGACAGGGGGGATGGTATATATGGTAGACCAATACTTTACTACCTATGGATTTAATTTATACTCAAAAAATTTTTGTAAAGCCTGTGTTACCTGATTGAAACACAACCCACAGGGAAATATAAGACCCCGGAGAGGGCAATTCCCAAAACCACAGTATCCTTTTCAAATTGTTCATATGGACTATATTGAACTAAATCGATGTGGACCTTATCAATACTGTCTAGTATTAATTGATGCCTTTTCAAAATGGGTAGAAATTGTTCCATCACAAAAAGCAGATGCTTTAACAGTAGCAAAAGCATTGTGTAAGACAATTATTCCGTATTATGGAATACCAGAGACATTGTACAGTGATAATGGAACACATTTTGTAAATGAAGTTGTACAAAGAGTAGCAGAACACATGAAAATTAAGTTAAAACATCATTGTGCTTACCACCCACAAAGTGCAGGATTAGTGGAAAGGACAAATGGCACAATAAAAATAAGACTAAGGAAATGTATGGAAGAGACAAAATGAACCTGGATTGAATGTTTGGACCTAGTAAAATTGTATATGAGAATAACACCAACACCATCAGGTTTAACACCATTTGAGATACTTTATGGATGACCATATCGTCTACCAATTTTTGACATGGATACTAAAACAGCAGATGAGGAACAAACATTAGCAGATTTTATGAAAAAGACATTAACACAGAAAGAGATAACTCAAACACATTTACTGCTGAATAATTTTGATCTTCCACAGGACGGCCTTCCAGTAGTCCAGCCAGGAGACTGGGTGTTCATCAGAGTGATTAAGAGGAAGAACTGGTCCAGTCCTCGTTGGGAAGGTCCATACCAAGTGCTGTTAACAACACCAACTGCAGTAAAGATAGCGGAGAGATCAACGTGGATACATCTAAGTCACTGTAAGATACAGCGTGTGTTGGCTGCCTCCACAGTGTAAGGGGAAGTCTGGATACAAAGGGAGTCTATTTAATTAGCAATAGATTGTCTCAACACCAGTGAAGCAGGGAGATCCTTGCACTATTAGGTGAGGTTGGTTAACAACACTGTATCCTAGCAATCATGACTGAACTACAGCAGACCCCGGAGCGGCGTGCTCAGCGCCGCTGCTGCCGGACTGTTGGTAGGGTTGCGTTGTGATCTTAGTGTGTTTCGTGACCTCGGATTCCTGGCCTGGTGGTTGACCCAAGAATTGCAGCTCACTGTGGCCCGAGCCAGAGAACAATGGAAGCAACGTCAGAAGAGGTTTATTCATAATGTGAATGAGACAGATGAACACCCTCATATATACCATACTAATATGTGGTACAGATATGTTCATTTATTGGCTATGGAATTACATGTTACTAATTGTTATGTTTGTTTGCAAATGCCTATATCCTCAACACACCCAGCTCTGACGGCTAAACCGTACCCTGCTAGGGTGACAGAATGTCTTATCATACGGATGCATAATCAAACTGTATTTCGGGGGCAACAGTTCTCAGCAAATCTGACAAGACGTAACACCACTTGCCTCAGTGCAACCACTTATATGATAGGGATTTCAACAGAAGACGTGCAAGCGTGCCCAAGTGCTGCTCCATTGACTAGACTGAAGGGAAACGCAAAAAATATCATCACGTTCAATTGTCATCACAACGGCCATTCCCGATTTGCTTTTACGGGACAGGGAATAAAACTGTAGGTAAAATTAAGAAACGTCTGTGTACCCAAACGTATGTTTTATCAAATAATTTAAGCCTAACCAAAACATATTATGTGGATGGTACTTATCTTCATCACATTGGACGGGGATGTAATTATACAGGCTCCTGTCCATGGGGAACGGATGAATCATGTGCTTATGTTAGTAAGTTTTTGCTACCACCTGTAAATGGTACTCCGGTGTATGATGACATCTATTGGCTTTGTGGTTCCAGACTGTACATGAGTCTCCCACCAAATTGGGGTGGTGTGTGTGCACCTACCCAGGTGACTGACCATACATATGTGGTAGTGCCAAGGACCTCCACAGAGAAGAATGGCAGCACCAGACGGAGGAGACCGATATACCCAGATGTGTTGCCACATGATCACATGTGGGGCTCGGATGTACCAAAGGACCAAAAATTGTGGTCTGTAGGAGAGAAAATAGCACATTCATTGTTCCCCTGGATAGGAGTGGTAAAAAATTCATTAATGATTGAAACTCTAAATTATCGATTGGGTCTGTTCATGAATGTAACTGAGAAAATAGTAGCAGCTCAAAATACTGAAATAGATGCTTTACGTACCATGGTGATGCAAAATCGCATGGTTTTAGACTTGCTTACTGGTTCACAGGGAGGAGTTTGTGTTCTGCTGAACACAACATGCTGTACTTTCATCCCAGACTCCATTCATTCAGTGGATGTGCAGGACGCATTGGAAGAGCTGAATAAACTTCGTGATGCAATGCATAAAGACACCCTAGCTGTGAACCGGTGGAATCCCTGATGATATTGAAAAGCTCACAACTCCAGTTCAAGCTTGAACTGTTGACGTGATGAGTTAACACACTCTTAGCCTATGAGGCTTTAGCTGAAAATGTAATAAGACAAGAGGTTAAAGTGGACAAATTTTCTATTGAAGTGTGTTTTGGACATGACAAACTTATGTAAATAAACGATAAACAGTGTTGTGGCTGGCGTGCCTGGCTGGCTTTTGTTTGTCTTCTGTTTCTGTCTTTTGGTTTTCCTTCCAGGTGGTGCACGTTTAGGACTGAGTGACTGTGTGGCTGATTTATCAGGACCTCACCCTGATCACCTGAGGCTGATCACGTGCAGCTCGTCAGGACTCACAGCTGTGGTGCATCTACACGGATTGGAGCATGGTGGCATTTAAGTCTGGAGTACACAGTGTGTATTTGCCAGAGACTCGACCTTGTGACCAGACAGGTGAGATCATCGTCTTGAGAGCCATCTCATCATCAGTGGATGCAGAGAACATCCAGGTTTGATGCATGGTCTGTGAAAGAGGAGAGGGTTCTGGCTCCGGACCGTTAGTGCTGCTGGGAGCACACCGCAATTACCACCTCACAGACCGCGCACTTATTTGTTTGTATATTTATCACATCACTGTTATGTTTATTAAACTCTGTTATCCTTTGTACCGTGCTCTGCTTATTTTATACTGGGTCCTTCAAACGCTGGTTGGTTCTCCGGGCTGCGTCCGACTCATAACAGTAGTCTCTGGCCAAACATCACGGACCCAGCGGTAGCAGAGACGGTAACACGCCGGGAAGGCGGCAGCAGACGTTCAGAAGTTATCCGGATCAGTTGCGGGTGCTCTCCGCCCGGATGGTGTGTGTTTGAGAACCCATTACTGAATACTGATTTGTGCTCTCTTGCAGCCGAGATCCTGTGTTTGTTGCCTTATCCGTGGGTCATGGTGGAGTGTGACTGGCGACGGCTTCGCGTCACGCTCTGACCGGATAAGAGGTTTAAACGGGAGCTACAAGAGTGTGTCTGTAATGAGTGAACGCGCACGGCGGAGCTCTGTGGCACGGGTCGCTGTGCTTCCTGTGTTACAGTTGTAGCCCCGTTTCCCCGGATGAAGATAACTACTGCGTCTGTTGTGACAGCTCCGGCGTTATTTAGTTGAAACACATTTTGGTTGTGTGTTTGCACACAGCTGCGCACAGAAAAGCAGCATGAGTTTGTTTTCTCTGTCACCAAAGGGAGTTTTTCATTTTCAGCACTCTGGCTCCCTCTGTTGGTGACTGAGTCACATTACCGTTAAGCTCTTAAGTTGGAACAGGTGTGTTCCATTTGTTTGAGCTTAACGGTATAAATCACTTATTAGTTTTGTGTTGGTTTGTTTTTTGAGTTGGTTTTTGTGTGGGATTTTTTTTACACTATTTAGTGTTCTGGGGTCGTGACCCTGCAGTCTGTTTGGAGCAAAAAAAGGACCCAAGCCACTTTGTTAGTCTGTTAGTCTTTCTTTTTATTTCTTTTAGTTTCACCTCCCAGGGTTTGATGGGACGGTCCCCTGGGGGGTGATGGGGGGGGGGGGGTAATTGGGTTGTTTTTTCTTTTGTTTTTTGTTATGCCCTCTCTTCTCCTCTGGCTCCAGCCGTGTGAGCCGTAGGTTGTCGGCGTTGCTGGAGTGGTGCAGTTTGGTTATGCTGGGCATTTCCCAGGTAACCTCTGCACCTGGGGGGGGGGGGGGGTGTTTTTGTTTGTTGATTCCCTGTTCCACCTCGGCTTCAGCGCTTCTTTGAGCCGACTGCCATCGGCGTGGCTGAGGTTTGGGGCAGTGGGATATACCCGCAGCTGTTGGCTGGTTTGGAAGTCGGAGGAGTGGCGCCGTTTTGTGCCGTCTGCCATAACCGCTGTTCCACTCCTCCCGGTTGGCTTCTGGGGTATAGTCACGGTTGGTGACGCTGGACGTGCTTCCAGTTTCCACTGCGCCAAGGGGGTGGGGTTGGGGTTGTTTTGTTTGTATGTTTTTTTTTCTTCTTTTGTTTTTCCCCCCAGTTTCCGCCCTCAGGGTGTGACTGTGGTGTCCTCTGGGGGGGAAAGGGCTGTGGGTCCATCTAGCCATAGACGGCCGGGGTTGGGTCTGTTGGTCATGAGGGGAGGCGTCTCCTGGGGTTGATGGAATGGTCCTCTGGGAGGCGCTGGGAGTCCCCATGGGTGACGTTGGATCCCAGAGGGACCTCGGCTGTGGTTATTACTCCTGGAGCTGGCGGGATATCCTCTGGGGGGTGTTGATCCCTACATGTCGTTGGGGGGGGGGGGGGTGTTAGCGTTTTTTATTTGCAAGCTTAAGTTTGGGTTGTTTTTCTTTTCTCCCCTTCCCGGGGTTTGATGGAACGGTCCTCTGGGGAGGGGGGGGGGGTGGTGTTAGCGTTTTTTATTTGTAAGCTTAAGTTTGGGTTGTGTTTTTCTTTTCTCCTCCTCCCGGGGATTGATGGGACGGTCCCCTGGGGAGGGGGGGGTGGTTTGGTTGTTTGTGTTTGTCTTTTTTGTTTTATGACTAATCAGACTGTGAACATGGTTGGACAAAGGCTGACCGCACAGGTTTAAGAACTCCTGGCCACACCTGTGCTAATTGACTGACAGAAACAAAGGCAAAGATGCAGCCAGAGGAGAAGACATCAACCGTTCTGGTAAATGAAGATTCTGTTGGAAGACGAATGCAGATACGGTTTCCAGCCATGGTCCCTGGAGGGGGGTGTTTCTCCTGGGCCGGGTTTGTGTGGTCGCCGGGAGGCTTCCCGTGAGGGTGGGGTGCTGTTGTGGCTGGCGTGCCTGGCTGGCTTTTGTTTGTCTTCTGTTTCTGTCTTTTGGTTTTCCTTCCAGGTGGTGTGCGTTTAGGACTGAGTGACTGTGTGGCTGATTTATCAGGACCTCACCCTGATCACCTGAGGCTGATCACGTGCAGCTCGTCAGGACTCACAGCTATGGTACATCTACATGGATTGGAGCATGGTGGCATTTAAGTCTGGAGTACACAGTGTGTATTTGCCAGAGACTCGACCTTGTGACCAGACGGGTGAGATCGTCGTCTTGAGAGCCATCTCATCATCAGTGGATGCAGAGAACGTCCAGGTTTGATGCATGGTCTGTGAAAGAGGAGAGGGTGAGGTCTCACGCTTGTCAGCACACTTCCTGAGGTACGTTGGGTTTTGTGACTAACATTTGTACAGTCAGTAAATGTGGTGTCCCTCACACCTTATTATATTGAGCTGTTATGTTAGTCGTTTTAATCAGCTTCCACTGCAGTGAGTTTGTGAACAGAGTGTTCCATGCCTGCAGGGTGGGAAGCTGATTAGTAATTAAGCCAGGAAGTGTTTGCTGTTTGTACACCTTTGAGCGGTCTGTCTGTGTGTAGAGTGTGGACTCACATGATGATTTCTTCATTCACAGACTCGGTTTGTCGCGGCCACCTGGGGGGTGTCGGCAGGGTCCTTGGGTCCGAACAGGTTCTGGCTCCGGACCGTTAGTGCTGCTGGGAGCACACCACAATTACCACCTCGCAGACCGCGCACTTATTTGTTTGTATATTTATCACATCACTGTTATGTTTATTAAACTCTGTTATCCTTTGTACCGTGCTCTGCTTATTTTATACTGGGTCCTTCAAACGCTGGTCGGTTCTCCGGGCTGCGTCCGACACATAACAAACAGGGAGGATTATGTCAAGGATTTTATATAGTTCATGCTCTTATTATCATTTATTTTCTTTAGTTCATGCTTATATTATTATTATTTATTTTCTTATAGTTTATGCTTATATTATTATTATTTATTTTCTTATAGTTTATGCTTATTATTTTTCCTCTTTGTGAGAAGAGGAGGTTTTAGAAAGAAAGACTTGTTGTCTGCATTCTTCATGATTGAGCAAACTATTTTTCATTTTGCCTTATCCTGCTTTGACGAGCCACAAGGCTCATGTTGCAGGAATGAAAGGTTTCAGCCGTTACCTTGCTTTGCTATCACCCTCTTGCAGACATGACTCATGTGTAACCTCTCCCGACTGTCCTTGTTTGTTTTTTCTCATGTTGATGAACTAAATAAAAGGCTGGGCCAGAGGAGGAGATTTTAGGAGAGCTTTGTGGCTGAGCACTTACAAGCTGCTTCATTGTTCTCCTCATCTGCGCAGAGCAAAATAGATATATATATTTGTCTCTCTCTGACTGGTTTCTTTTCAGTGTTTGTGCCTCTTATTTCTTTAAAAACAGGGTGCAAACCCAACACCAGGAGAAAATCGTAACACGCGTACACGATCAGTGTGATGGTGTGAGGAGTCGTGACTCTGAATCTCATTTCAAGTCATAGGGTCTCTGTGGAGACGGGGCTCAGAGCATCGCTGTCCTCCTCTGGGTTTAAATTGAAGATGTACAGGGCGTAACCCGAGGCAAAATCCTCCCGGTCGATGCAGAGATGTAAGTCTTTCAGGTGTCTCCCCGTGGCCATGTACAGATTATAAAACTCCCTCACCAAGAGTCCATTTTTTTTTCTTTTTATATAAACAAACATACACCAAATATGACAAAAAACATAAGCTGGGAATAACAACACACATACAAACACCCCACCCAGAAAAACAGGTCCAAGTAAATGTGAGAGGTACATTATACAGTAAAATAATACCCCCCCCCCCCCCCTATACAAATGCTCTTGTCATTAGAGCAGAGATATTTACATAGATATAATGAAGGAATGGCTTCCATGTTCTTTCAAAGGCATCAGTTTTGTAGTGCAGGAGACAGGTCAAAAAAATCCACAGACATTTAGTACATTATCGTTCTACACCTGCCCTCAATTGAGGGGGCTTTATCTGAAATCCAGTGTTGAAGGATATTTTTCCTGGCACAAAATGTCAAAACATTATCCAATTTTTTCTGATATATATCAGTTAGCCGTCCGTAAGGGAGACCCAGAAGAAGGGAGACTGGGTCAAGTTCAAGCTCCTTCTTCAGAACCTTTTGTATTTCAAATAAGACATCATTCCAACACAGGACCAGAAACAGTAAGTAAGATCATCAGTTCCTGTCCTACATTTAAGACAAAATTGAGAGATGTCCCTTCTATATTTGGAGAGGCGATTTGGAGCAACATGTTCCCTATGCAGTAAGTTGCATTGCTCTTATTTGGTTACATACCATTATTTTCCTTGCATTATCCCAAATGTCCCTCCACATCTACTCTGTTATCACAACTCCCAGGTCTCTCCTGGCGCCCAGGCACCGACACCTGAAGAATCTCTCAGACAAGCATAAAGGGTTCTAAGAGAAGCATCTCCCTGAGAAAGAAGCACTTGTTTTTCCATCTGTGTGACAGTCGTATCAGCCAGTAGCAATGTATCTTTTATAATAAAATCTCTGACCTGAAAATAACAAAAGAGGTCATTTCTAGATATACCATATTTTTCCATAACTTGATTAAAAGACATGAGGACAGAACCATCAAAAAGATCACCCAAGGAAGAAATTCCTTAATCAATAAATCAATCAATTTTTTTATATAGCGCCAAATCACAACAAACAGTTGCCCCAAGGCGCTTTATATTGTAAGGCAAGGCCATACAATAATTATGTAAAACCCCAACGGTCAAAACGACCCCCTGTGAGCAAGCACTTGGCTACAGTGGGAAGGACAAACTCTCTTTTAACAGGAAGAAACCTCCAGCAGAACCAGGCTCAGGGAGGGGCAGTCTTCTGCTGGGACTGGTTGGGGCTGAGGGAGAGAACCAGGAAAAAGACATGCTGTGGAGGGGAGCAGAGATCAATCACTAATGATTAAATGCAGAGTGGTGCATACAGAGCAAAAAGAGAAAGAAACAGTGCATCATGGGAACCCCCCAGCAGTCTACGTCTATAGCAGCATAACTAAGGGATGGTTCAGGGTCACCTGATCCAGCCCTAACTATAAGCTTTAGCAAAAAGGAAAGTTTTAAGCCTAATCTTAAAAGTAGAGAGGGTGTCTGTCTCCCTGATCTGAATTGGGAGCTGGTTCCACAGGAGAGGAGCCTGAAAGCTGAAGGCTCTGCCTCCCATTCTACTCTTACAAACCCTAGGAACTACAAGTAAGCCTGCAGTCTGAGAGCGAAGCGCTCTATTGGGGTGATATGGTACTACGAGGTCCCTAAGATAAGATGGGTCCTGATTATTCAAAACCTTATAAGTAAGAAGAAGAATTTTAAATTCTATTCTAGAATTAACAGGAAGCCAATGAAGAGAGGCCAATATGGGTGAGATATGCTCTCTCCTTCTAGTCCCCGTCAGTACTCTAGCTGCAGCATTTTGAATTAACTGAAGGCTTTTTAGGGAACTTTTAGGACAACCTGATAATAATGAATTACAATCGTCCAGCCTAGAGGAAATAAATGCATGAATTAGTTTTTCAGCATCACTCTGAGACAAGACCTTTCTGATTTTAGAGATATTGCGTAAATGCAAAAAAGCAGTCCTACATATTTGTTTAATATGCGCTTTGAATGACATATCCTGATCAAAAATGACTCCAAGATTTCTCACAGTATTACTAGAGGTCAGGGTAATGCCATCCAGAGTAAGGATCTGGTTAGACACCATGTTTCTAAGATTTGTGGGGCCAAGTACAATAACTTCAGTTTTATCTGAGTTTAAAAGCAGGAAATTAGAGGTCATCCATGTCTTTATGTCTGTAAGACAATCCTGCAGTTTAGCTAATTGGTGTGTGTCCTCTGGCTTCATGGATAGATAAAGCTGGGTATCATCTGCGTAACAATGAAAATTTAAGCAATACCGTCTAATAATACTGCCTAAGGGAAGCATGTATAAAGTGAATAAAATTGGTCCTAGCACAGAACCTTGTGGAACTCCATAATTAACTTTAGTCTGTGAAGAAGATTCCCCATTTACATGAACAAATTGTAATCTATTAGACAAATATGATTCAAACCACCGCAGCGCAGTGCCTTTAATACCTATGGCATGCTCTAATCTCTGTAATAAAATTTTATGGTCAACAGTATCAAAAGCAGCACTGAGGTCTAACAGAACAAGCACAGAGATGAGTCCACTGTCCGAGGCCATAAGAAGATCATTTGTAACCTTCACTAATGCTGTTTCTGTACTATGATGAATTCTAAAACCTGACTGAAACTCTTCAAATAGACCATTCCTCTGCAGATGATCAGTTAGCTGTTTTACAACTACCCTTTCAAGAATTTTTGAGAGAAAAGGAAGGTTGGAGATTGGCCTATAATTAGCTAAGATAGCTGGGTCAAGTGATGGCTTTTTAAGTAATGGTTTAATTACTGCCACCTTAAAAGCCTGTGGTACATAGCCAACTAACAAAGATAGATTGATCATATTTAAGATCGAAGCATTAAATAATGGTAGGGCTTCCTTGAGCAGCCTGGTAGGAATGGGGTCTAATAAACATGTTGATGGTTTGGATGAAGTAAGACAGGCTGTGCTGCTCCACAGCCTGTCTAGTGGATTTTTATTTTTATTTTATTTTATTTTTTAGCACTGTTGTCGTGCGTTGCCTGTGCTGCTCCACAGCCTGTCCAGTGGATTTTTATTTTTATTTTATTTTTTAGCACTGTTGTTGTGCGTTACCTGTGCTGCTCCACAGCCTGTCTAGTGTCGGATTCCCTGTTTGGGAATCCGCTAGCTTAGCGTAGCTACTAGCTCTTAGCCGTTTTAGCATGGCGGCTTCTCCTGTCTCTCCCGTACTTTTCTGCTCTGGGTGTGAAATGTTTAGTTATTCCTCGGCCTCTTTTAGCAGTAACGGTACATGTAATAAGTGCAGCTTATTCGTAGCTTTGGAGGCCAGGCTGGGCGAATTGGAGGCTCGGCTCCGCACCGTGGAAAATTCTACAGCTAGCCAGGCCCCTGTAGTCGGTGCGGACCAAGGTAGCTTAGCCGCCGTTAGTTCCCCCCTGGCAGACCCCGTGCAGTCGGGAAGGCAGGCTGACTGGGTGACTGTGAGGAGGAAGCGTAGCCCTAAACAGAAGCCCCGTGTACACCGTCAACCCGTTCACATCTCTAACCGTTTTTCCCCACTCGACGATACACTCGCCGAGGATCAAACTCTGGTTATTGGCGACTCTGTTTTGAGAAATGTGAAGTTAGCGACACCAGCAACCATTGTCAATTGTCTTCCGGGGGCCAGAGCAGGCGACATCGAAGGACATTTGAAATTGCTGGCTAAGGCTAAGCGTAAATTTGGTAAGATTGTAATTCACGTCGGCAGTAATGACACTCGGTTACGCCAATCGGAGGTCACTAAAATTAACATTGAATCGGTGTGTAACTTTGCAAAAACAATGTCGGACTCTGTTGTTTTCTCTGGGCCCCTCCCCAATCAGACCGGGAGTGACATGTTTAGCCGCATGTTCTCCTTGAATTGCTGGCTGTCTGAGTGGTGTCCAAAAAATGAGGTGGGCTTCATTGATAATTGGCAAAGCTTCTGGGGAAAACCTGGTCTTGTTAGGAGAGACGGCATCCATCCCACTTTAGAGGGAGCAGCTCTCATTTCTAGAAATCTGGCCAATTTTTTGGGATCCTCCAAACTGTGACTGTCTAGCGTTGGGACCAGGAGGCAGAGCTGTGGTCTTATACACCTTCCGCAGCTTCTCTCCCCCTGCCATCCCCCTATTACCCCATCCCCGTAGAGACGGTGCCTGCTCCCAGACCACCAATAACTAGCAAAAATCTATTTAAGCATAAAAATTCAAAAAGAAAAAATAATATAGCACCTTCAATTGCACCACAGACTAAAACAGTTAAATGTGGTCTATTAAACATTAGGTCTCTTTCTTCTAAGTCCCTGTTGGTAAATGATATAATAATTGATCAACGTATTGATTTATTCTGCCTTACAGAAACTTGGTTACAGCAGGATGAATATGTTAGTTTAAATGAGTCAACACCCCCGACTCACACTAACTGTCAGAATGCTCGTAGCACGGGCCGAGGCAGAGGATTAGCAGCAATCTTCCATTCCAGCTTATTAATTAATCAAAAACCTAGACAGAGCTTTAATTCATTTGAAAGCTTGTCTCTTAGTCTTGTCCATCCAAATTGGAAGTCCCAAAAACCAGTTTTATTTGTTATTATCTATCGTCCACCTGGTCGTTACTGTGAGTTTCTCTGTGAATTTTCAGACCTTTTGTCTGACTTAGTGCTTAGCTCAGATAAGATAATTATAGTGGGCGATTTTAACATCCACACAGATGCTGAGAATGACAGCCTCAACACTGCATTTAATCTATTATTAGACTCTATCGGCTTTGCTCAAAAAGTAAATGAGTCCACCCACCACTTTAATCATATTTTAGATCTTGTTCTGACTTATGGTATGGAAATAGAAGACTTAACAGTATTCCCTGAAAACTCCCTTTTGTCTGATCATTTTTTAATAACATTTACATTTACCCTGTTGGACTACCCTGCAGTGGGGAATAAGTTTCATTACACTAGAAGTCTTTCAGAAAGCGCTGTAACTAGGTTTAAGGATATGATTCCTTCTTTATGTTCTCTAATGTCATATACCAACACAGTGCAGAGTAGCTACCTAAACTCTGTAAGGGAGTTAGAGTATCTTGTCAATAGTTTTACATCCTCATTGAAGACAACTTTGGATGCTGTAGCTCCTCTGAAAAAGAGAGCTTTAAATCAGAAGTGTCTGACTCCGTGGTATAACTCACAAACTCGTAGCTTAAAGCAGATAACCCGTAAGTTGGAGAGGAAATGGCGTCTCACTAATTTAGAAGATCTTCACTTAGCCTGGAAAAAGAGTTTGTTGCTCTATAAAAAAGCCCTTCGTGAAGCTAGGACATCTTTCTACTCATCACTAATTGAAGAAAATAAGAACAACCCCAGGTTTCTTTTCAGCACTGTAGCCAGGCTGACAAAGAGTCAGAGCTCTATTGAGCTGAGTATTCCATTAACTTTAACTAGTAATGACTTCATGACTTTCTTTGCTAACAAAATTTTGACTATTAGAGAAAAAATTACTCATAACCATCCCAAAGATGTATCGTTATCTTTGGCTGCTTTCAGTGATGCCGGTATTTGGTTAGACTCTTTCTCTCCGATTGTTCTGTCTGAGTTATTTTCATTAGTTACTTCATCCAAACCATCAACATGCTTATTAGACCCCATTCCTGCCAGGCTGCTCAAGGAAGTCCTACCATTATTTAATGCTTCAATCTTAAATATGATCAATCTATCTTTGTTAGTTGGTTATGTACCACAGGCCTTTAAGGTGGCAGTAATTAAACCATTACTTAAAAAGCCATCACTTGACCCAGCTATCTTAGCTAATTATAGGCCAATCTCCAACCTTCCTTTTCTCTCAAAGATTCTTGAGAGGGTAGTTGTAAAACAGCTAACTGATCACCTGCAGAGGAATGGTCTATTTGAAGAGTTTCAGTCAGGTTTTAGAATTCATCATAGTACAGAAACAGCATTAGTGAAGGTTACAAATGATCTTCTTATGGCTTCGGACAGTGGACTTATCTCTGTGCTTGTTCTGTTGGACCTCAGTGCTGCTTTTGATACTGTTGACCATAAAATTTTATTACAGAGATTAGAGCATGTCATAGGTATTAAAGGCATTGCACTGCGGTGGTTTGAATCATATTTGTCTAATAGATTACAGTTTGTTCATGTAAATGGGGAATCTTCTTCACAGACTAAAGTTAATTATGGAGTTCCACAAGGTTCTGTGCTAGGACCAATTTTATTCACTTTATACATGCTTCCCTTGGGCAGTATTATTAGACGGTATTGCTTAAATTTTCATTGTTACGCAGATGATACCCAGCTTTATCTATCCATGAAGCCAGAGGATACGCACCAATTAGCTAAACTGCAGGATTGTCTTACAGACATAAAGACATGGATGACCTCTAATTTCCTGCTTTTAAACTCAGATAAAACTGAAGTTATTGTACTTGGCCCCACAAATCTTAGAAGCATGGTGTCTAACCAGATCGTTACTCTGGATGGCATTTCCCTGATCTCTAGTAATACTGTGAGAAATCTTGGAGTTATTTTTGATCAGGATATGTCATTCAAAGCGCATATTAAACAAATATGTAGGACTGCCTTTTTGCATTTACGCAATATCTCTAAAATCAGAAAGGTCTTGTCTCAGAGTGATGCTGAAAAACTAATTCATGCATTTGTTTCCTCTAGGCTGGACTATTGTAATTCATTATTATCAGGTTGTCCTAAAAGTTCCCTAAAAAGCCTTCAGTTGGTTCAGAATGCTGCAGCTAGAGTACTGACGGGGACTAGCAGGAGAGAGCATATCTCACCCGTGTTGGCCTCCCTTCATTGGCTTCCTGTTAATGCTAGAATAGAATTTAAAATTCTTCTTCTTACTTATAAGGTTTTGAATAATCAGGTCCCATCTTATCTTAGGGACCTCGTAGTACCATATTACCCCATTAGAGCGCTTCGCTCTCAGACTGCGGGCTTACTTGTAGTTCCTAGGGTTTGTAAGAGTAGAATGGGAGGCAGAGCCTTCAGCTTTCAGGCTCCTCTCCTGTGGAAC
This sequence comes from Thalassophryne amazonica, assembly GCF_902500255.1. Classification (NCBI taxonomy): domain Eukaryota; kingdom Metazoa; phylum Chordata; class Actinopteri; order Batrachoidiformes; family Batrachoididae; genus Thalassophryne; species Thalassophryne amazonica. Next base: position 575,177 of record NW_022986249.1, on the reverse strand, counting down.
CAGCTCCCAATTCAGATCAGGGAGACAGATACCCTCTCTACTTTTAAGATTAGGCTTAAAACTTTCCTTTTCGCTAAGGCTTATAGTTAGGGCTGGATCGGGTGACCCTGGACCATCCCTTGGTTATGTTGCTTTAGACGTAGACTGTGTTTCATAATTATTGTATGGCCTTGCCTTGCAATGTGGAGCGCCTTGGGGCAACTGTTTGTTGTGATTTGGCGCTATACAAGAAAAAAGTTGATTGATTGATTGATGAAAATAACTCAGACAGAACAATCGGAGAGAAAGAGTCTAACCAAATACCGGCATCACTGAAAGCAGCCAAAGATAACGATACGTCTTTGGGATGGTTATGAGTAATTTTTTCTCTAATAGTTAAAATTTTGTTAGCAAAGAAAGTCATGAAGTCATTACTAGTTAAAGTTAATGGAATACTCAGCTCAGTAGAGCTCTGACTCTTTGTCAGCCTGGCTACAGTGCTGAAAAGAAACCTGGGGTTGTTCTTATTTTCTTCAATTAGTGATGAGTAGAAAGATGTCCTAGCTTTACGGAGGGCTTTTTTATAGAGCAACAGACTCTTTTTCCAGGCTAAGTGAAGATCTTCTAAATTAGTGAGACGCCATTTCCTCTCCAACTTACAGGTTATCTGCTTTAAGCTACGAGTTTGTGAGTTATACCACGGAGTCAGGCACTTCTGATTTAAAGCTCTCTTTTTTAGAGGCGCTACAGCATCCAAAGTTGTCTTCAATGAGGATGTAAAACTATTGACGAGATACTCTATCTCACTTACAGAGTTTAGGTAGCTACTCTGCACTGTGTTGGTATATGGCATTAGAGAACATAAAGAAGGAATCATATCCTTAAACCTAGTTACAGCGCTTTCTGAAAGACTTCTAGTGTAATGAAACTTATTCCCCACTGCTGGGTAGTCCATCAGAGTAAATGTAAATGTTATTAACTGTCCAGCATTTGAAAACTGTGTCCAAGGTCGCTGGGAGAAAGTCAGGGTTATCAGTGATCGGGGTGAAAACTGACGTGACCCCTGATCTACCTTCCATATGCTGCATGATCCTCCACGTTCTAACAGTATTAACTATAACCGGGTTGCTGCAATGCTTTTTGACCACACTTCAGTTTATCAATAAAAAGTAAATTTCTTAGAGGACAATTAGATTGGGACTTTTCAATATCAAGCCATATTGAGGAAGCATCTGTTGTGAAAGTGTCGTGACACGGACCCACAACAGGGGGCGTTAATGAACGGACAATGGATAAGCCAAAAGTAATTTAATGTGAATCGCACAACGAAGTACAGACAATAACAATATGGTGGACTGTCAATCATACACCGGGTGACGTGTGGGCAGGCTCGACGATAGAAGACGCCTGGCAAGAGAAGAGCTGGATCCCACACAGCTTCCACCACCAACGGAGCTGAAGAACACCGGAGCCGCCAAGCCCTGCGCCCCAGGTGGCCGCTGTCTTCAGCAGTCAGACCCGGTACTGCTGGCAGAGAACAGAGACAGTCCTGATGAGTGTGAGTTCGCACACTCAGTAATCCCACAGTCAGTGTTCAGTTAGGAGGGAGAACCTCCACCTCCAATAACACACTCGTGCAGCTCCTGTTTAACCACTTATCTGGTTTGGGGTGTGAGGCGAAGCCGTCGCTGATCACACCAAATGCCAATCCCACAGATAAGGACACACCAGGAAAACGGCTGCAAAGAAGTTCAGATTAATACTCAATGTTTTGAGTCAGCAGAGAAAATTACCTGAATGGTAGCTGATTTCTCGGCGAGGAGGTGGAGTTGCAGTCCGGTCTTTGCAGTGGTGGTGATGGGTGACAGCTGGTGTTGATAGATGACAGCTGTCACCTCCAGCGGCTCCAACGCCCTCTCGTGCTTGGAGCCCGCACTCCAAGCAGGGCGCCATCTGGTGGTGGTGGGCCAGCAGTACCTCCTCTTCAGCAGCCCACATAACAGCATCATCTTTAATCCAGTCAGGTACACAGTGAGAAAAATAAGTATTTGAAAACCCTCCGATTTTGCAAGTTCTCCCACTTAGAAATCATGGAGGGGTCTGAAATTTTCATCTTAGGTGCATGTCCACTGTGAGAGACATAATCTAAAAAAAAAAAAGCGGAAATCACAATGTATGATTTTTTAAATAATTTATTTGTATGTTACTGCTGCTGTATTTGATCACCTACTAACCAACAAGAATTCTGTCTCACACAGACCTGTTAATTTTTCTTTAAGAAGCCCTCTTATTCTGCACTCTTTACCTGTATTAATTGCACCTGTTTGAACTTATCTGTATAAAAGACACCTGTTCACACACTCAATCAATCACACTCCAACCTGTCCACCATAGCCAAGACCAAAGAGCTGTCTAAGGACACCAGGGACAAAACTGTAGACCTGCACAAGGGTGGGATGGACTACAGGACAACAGGCAAGCAGCTTGGTAGAAGACAACAACTGTTATGATTATTTATTAGAAAGTGGAAGAAACACAAGATGACTGTCAATCTCCCTCGGTCTGGGATTCCATGCAAGATCTCACTTTGTGGGGTAAGGATGATTCTGAGAAAGCTCAGAACTACACAGGAGGACCTGGTCAATGACCTGAAGAAAGCTGGGACCACAGTCACAAAGATTACATTAGTAACACATGATGCTGTCATGATTTAAAATCCTGAAGGGCAGCAAGGTCCCCCTGCTCAAGCCAGCACATGTCCAGGCCCATTCACCAGTGACCATCTGGATGATCCAGAGGAGGCATGGGAGAAGGTCATGTGGTCAGATGAGACCAGAATAGAGCTTTTTGGAATCAACTCCACTTACCATGTTTAGAGGATGAGAACAACCCCAAGAAAACCATCCCAACTGTGAAGCATGGGGGTGGAAACATCATATTCTGGGGGTGCTCTTCTGCAAAGGGGACAGGACGACTGCACCGTATTGAAGGGAGGATGGACAACAACCTCCTTCCCTCAGTAAGAGCATTGAAGATGTGTCATGGCTGGGTCTTCCAGCATGACAATGACCCCAAACACACAGCCAGGGCAACTGAGGGGCTCCGTAAGAAGCATTTCAAGGTCTTGGAGTGGCCTGGCCAGTCTCCAGACCTGAACTCAATAGAAAATTTTTGGAGGGAGCTGAAACTCCAAACCTGAAAGATTTGGAGAAGATCTGTGTGGAGGAGTGGACCAAAATCCCTGCTGCAGTGTGTGAAAACCTGGTGAAAAACTACACGAAATGTTTGACCTCTGTAATTGCAAACAAAGGCTACTGTATCAAATATTAACATTGATTTTCACAGGTGTTCAAATACTTATTTGCAGCAGTAACATACAAACAAATTATTAAAAAAAATCATACATTGTGATTTCCGGATTTTTTTTTTTTTTTAGATTATGTCTCTCACAGTGGACATGCAACTAAGATAAAAATTTCAGACCCCTCCATGATTTCTAAGTGGGAGAACTTGCAAAATCGCAGGGTGTTCAAATACTTATTTTCCTCACTGTATATCTTAGATGGGCACTCAATTGATATCAATTGATATCTCTTAATATCTGGAAGAGCCAGCCCACCCATAGCGCTTGGTAGTTGTAACACTGACCTCCTAATCTGTGGCCTTTGTTTACACCAGATAAACTAAACTACCGAACTAAACCAACCGTTCAGTTTTTTCATGGTTTTGTGATTAAATAAGATGGGAATCATTTGTATCGGATACAGCAGACATGGAAGGACATTCATTTTCAAGAATGAGATTCGGCCCAGCCATGATATGGGAAGATTATTCCATCTCTCCAGGTCTTGTTTAATTTTATCAAATAGTGATATAAAGTTGGCTTGAAATATTTGACTAAATTTAGGTGTCATATAGATGCTGAAATATATAAAACCTGTAGGGGACCACTTGAATGGGAAAGGATTAGGGTTATCTGGCTGTTGTTGCAAATTACCCAAGGACATCGCCTCCAATTTGGAAAAATTGACCCTGTATCCTGAAAAGGCAGAAAAGCTGGCAATAATCTGAATAAGCGAGGTACCCCATGTCAGTGTCCAAATTCAAACGGCAACAGATCTCTTCTGCCGCTGAACGCGCTGTGATTCACCATACCCAGGACCACATATTTGGGCATGGTTCCTAAAAACAGGTTCTCCTGATTGCATATCCTGGAATGGTGGGGGATCACGTAAGTCTTGACGTTGATTTGTGATAGGGTGTTCCCTTTCATGAGAGCCGCGGAGTGACCCAATCTCACGGCAGGGGATACGGACACTTTTTTGATGAACAGGGACGCTCCCAGAATTTTCAACTTGAATGTGCAGGCGTCCAATCCCATCAGGTAGAAAGCGTCACTGCCCCGAATTAATTTAACTCTAAGATCCACGTTGTTCAAAAGAACTCTCTCAAGCATGCTCTGGCCACGAGGCCTTCATTTGGACCTGCTGCAGCCATGATGGTTGAATTGTGATGACCTGCTGTGTCCTTGTAAAACAGTCCTGATGTGAACTGCGATTTCAACGAATCAGGTGAAAAGTTCAGCTGCCCTTCTTTGGGAACCAGACTTCACGGAGAGCGGTCATGTCGATGTTCAGTCGTGACAGTTCATGTGCAATAAGAGCTGAGTGACTTTCTGGACAATTGCTGTTGGCTGAGTCAAGTATTGTCCTGATGTTCCAGCATGCGACTGACAAACCCATGTCTGATTTGGGTTTATGACTATTTCGACCATTAGTGAAGATGCCCGTTGACTGCAGCTAGCCAACTGGGTAGAGAAATGAGCTTTGGTTAGAGCACCTTTTCTAGGTCTCTCTCCATGTGGAGCAAGCAGTGCTGTCCCTAGAGAAGGCTGCTTGGTCACTCAGGGTGCTGCCGAGTGGTGTTGTTGTCATCTGGGTCAACACCAGCTTGTCAGAGGCCTGAACCGCCTGCATGCAGGATTGGGACTGTGGTTTCCAGTGACATCTTCCACCTGCTGTTTTTGCCCCATTCCCATTTCTACAGGACTTATAGTTGTGGTGTGGACAGGGAACGGGGACATGGATGTGTCCTTCAGCCTGCACTGAGGAGTTTATGTAGGTGGAGCACAGTGTGCACAAACTGGCCCCACCCTTTAAACTTGAGGGTCATCTGCCATAGCCCAGCAAGCTGGGATGAAGACAATGAGGTTGTCATGTCATAGGTTTAGTGTCAGAGTTTCCCTCTCCTCGGTGGGTAGTCAATCAAGGCTGACGAGCGCGCTCCCCTGTCCACAGCAGCCTGTTTATAATTCCCCAGGCACCTGCAGTCGCCCTCTCAAGTTAGTTTTAATCCAGGAGGCACCACATGGAGGTTGGAGTAGGACCTGGGCTCTGTGCCACTAGTGGATATCTTTAGTCCAGTACAGAGCTCACCCACCCGCATACCAGCATCCAATAACTATATAGGCCCCCATTTTATTAGAAACACCTGGAATAATCTGTCTTGTTGTGGACAAACAATCTCATGGATCATTTGAGACATCTCTGCTGTAATGTTCACGCTGAGTCAAACTCTTGTCTTATTGGCACTTTTAGCAGCTATGGGTAGCTTCATCCGTTAGCTCCACTTAATGTGCGATTACTGAGAAAATAAGCGTCTCATAATTTTTAATGTCCATAATAAAGTAAACCATTATGAAAACCACTGCACAGTCCACAAAAATATAATTTAATAAACAAACCCAGGTTAGCATGTTAGCTTAGTGCCTACTTGGGCTCTGTCTGAAAACTTGATGCAGACTTGCTCTGAACCTGCACCATGCAGCTGACAGACCAGCCAAGCTTCCAATATTCTGAACCGGTTTAAATTCAGCACAGCTTTCCCTGACCTGTGCCGGTCTCCCTGGACACTCAGAACCTGAGCTGCTTTACTCACCAGTTCAGCCACTGACCCTCAGCTGGACATGAGCTCCTCACAGGTTCTAGTGAAGTTCTCATGAAGACAGTTCTGCTGCTCTGTAACTCGCCACAATTCTGTTCAGACTCCTTTATTAAAGCTTTTATTTTGCTGGGGAACTGACATGAAGTAAAACCTAAAAATGTTTAAAAGTCCTTACCACCGGTGTCATGCCAAATCTGTCCGGAGATGCAGTGCTGCATATGTGCACCTGGCCAAATCTGGGGCGTGCACACAGACTGGGCAGATCAGTCTTTTTGATTTATTTGACAGTGTCACGTATTGAGATTACCCCTGTACCAGATTTGTATATTCACAATCTGCACATGCGCAAAAAAAGGGAACTTTGTTCTGTACTGAGTTTATCCTTTCTGTGTGTAGAAATTGAATTGAAAATCCTTTTACACGAGAGAGATCGTCTGTGGGCAAAAGAAAAAAAATTGGGGTCAGATTTTGATTGGTTAGACTTTCGGCAGATATGAAACAAATTTTCATCATTAATCAAAAAAGCTAAACGTACATACTATTTATCAGAAATGACTAGAAATCTGAATGATCCATGAAAATTTTGGAAAATAATTAATTCAGTTTCCAGCAACTTTAATAAATCTGAGTTTCCTTCTCAGCTGTTGGTTGACTCCAGTCCAGTGTTTGGCAAATTCAAGATATTAGATTGTCTAAATAAACATTTTGCTGTCTCACAGTCTTTCTTGTCCGACATTCCAGAAAGTGTATCTGTCAGTCATTTTTTTGAAGGTCCAAATTCTGATCATCCCTTTTCAGTTTCAAAATTTTCTGTCAACAGTGTTCACAAGGAGCTCAAACACCTGGATATTAGAAAATCTGCTGGCCCTGATGATGTCTCGCCTTACTTTCTACGTCTGGCTGCTGATATTACAGCTGAACCGGCTACCTTTATCTTTAATCTGTCTATACAGCAAAATTTTTGTTGTGAAAAGTGTAGGAACACGGACCCACAACAGGCGGTGCAAATGAACGGACAATGGAATAAGCCGAAAATATAACAATTTAATGTTGTGAATGTGCACAACAGAGCAACAGACAACACAATTGAGATCAACAGTCAAATTAGTCACAGTGATGTGTGAGCAGGCTCCAGGATAGAAGACGCCCATCCAGAAAAGAGCCGGACCCACACGCCTTCCACTCCACCAGATCTGAAGCAGCCCTGGAGCCACCAAGCGCTGGGTCCCCAGGTGGCCACTGCCTCCGGCTGTCAGATCGGGTACTGCTGGCAGGAAGAACAGACAGGTGATGGTGGGTGCGTGAACACCCAGCAAACAGTTCAGTATAAAGGTGGAAAGCACCTCCACCTCTCAATCACAATGTTTACGTGCAGATCCTGTTGGCAAAGTACGTAGCCTCCAACCGAGGAGAGGAGTACGCCACCTCCCCACACACGACTACTCAGTACAAAACAGGAACGTCTGCAAAAAATACTTGTACACACAGAAGTAAGGACTCAGCCTAAAGTATCACATTAGTGATACTTTAGGCTGAGCGGTTTACCTGTTCGGTAGACGATTTCCTGGCAGTGAGGTGAAGATGCTGTCCGGCTCTTATGGAGGTGTGGATGATGATGATGAGTGACAGCTGGCGTTGTTGATGAGTGACAGCTGCCACTCCCGGTTGCTCCGGCGCCTTCTCGTGCCTGAAGCACGCACTTCAGGCAGGACGCCCTCTGGTGGTGGGCCAGCAGTACCTCCTCTTCAGCGGCCCACACAACAGGACCCCCCCCTCAACGGGCGCCTCCTGGCGCCCGACCAGGCTTGTCCGGGTGACGGGTGTAGAAGTCGGCCAGGAGGGCCTGGTCCAGGATGAAGCTCCTCTTCACCCAGGAGTGCTCTTCGGGTCCATAACCCTCCCAGTCCACCAGATACTGGAGCCCCCGGCCCTTACAACGTACGTCCAGGAGCTGGCGAACTGTCCACACGGGCTCCCCGTCGATGATCCGGGCAGGAGGTGGTGCCGGTCCGGGGATACAGAGGGATGAGGTGTGGTGAGGCTTGATCCGGGAGACATGAAAGACAGGATGTATCCGCAGTGAAGCTGGCAGCCTCAGCTTCACCGCGGCAGGGCTGAGGACCTTGATGATGGTGAAGGGGCCAATGTACCGATCCTTCAGTTTCTGGGATTCCACCTGTAACGGAATGTCCTTCGTTGACAACCAAACCTCCTGCCCGGGCTGGTATGCAGGGGCCGGGGATCGCCGGCGGTCTGCATGGGCCTTGGCCCTCGTCCGGGCTTTGAGCAGGGCAGAGCGGGCAGAGCGCCACACCCGACGGCACCTCCTCAGATGGGCCTGGACCGAGGGCACCCCGACCTCTCCCTCCACAAGCGGAAACAATGGGGGCTGGTACCCCAAACACACCTCAAACGGGGAGAGGCCGGTGGCAGATGAAACTTGACTGTTGTGTGCATACTCGATCCAGGCCAGATGGTTGCTCCAGGCCGTCGGGTGTGCCGAGGTCACACAGCGAAGGGCCTGCTCCAATTCCTGGTTGGCCTGCTCTACCTGTCCGTTGGTCTGGGGATGGTACCCGGACGAGAGGCTCACGGTGGCCCCCAGTTCCCTACAGAAACTCCTCCAGACTTGCGAGGAGAACTGGGGACCACGGTCAGAGACGACATCGGATGGAATCCCATGCAGACGTACGACATGGTGGACCAGGAGGTCTGCAGTCTCCTGGGCCGTGGGGAGCTTCGGGAGGGCCACAAAGTGGGCCACCTTGGAGAACCGGTCCACTATCGTGAGGATGGTGGTCATGCCCTGGGACGGCGGGAGGCCCGTGACGAAGTCCAGGCCGATGTGGGACCAGGGGCGGTGGGGCACAGGTAACGGCTGGAGGAGACCCTGTGCCCGTTGGTGGTCTGCCTTTCCCCTGGCACAGGTGGTGCAGGCCTGGACATACTCCTGGACGTCGGCTTCCATAGACGCAAACCAGAAGCGCTGCCTGACCACTGCCACGGTTCTTCGCACCCCTGAGTGACAGGAGAGCTTGGACCCGTGACAAGTCCAGGACAGCAGCTCTGGCCTTTGGTGGGATGTAGAGTCTGTTCCTTGGGCCGGTCCCTGGGTCCGGGTTCCGTGCCAGGGCCTCCCGGACGGTCTTCTCCACGTCCCAGTTGACGGCTGCCACGATAGTGGACTCGGGGATGATAAGTTCCGGTGGATCTGACAGCTCGACCTTGACCTCCTCTTCATGGACCCGGGACAGGGCGTCAGATCGCTGGTTCTTGGTCCCGGGGCGGTAGATAATCTGGAAGTCAAAACACCCGAAGAACAGTGACCAGCGGGCTTGCCTGGGGTTCAGACGCTTCGCGGTCCGGATGTACTCCAGGTTCCGATGGTCCGTGAAAACCGTAAATGGTACCGCAGCTCCCTCCAACAGGTGTCTCCACTCCTCAAGAGCCTCTTTCACCGCAAGGAGTTCCCGATTGCCGACGTCATAGTTCCGCTCTGCCGGGGTCAACCTACGGGAAAAATAGGCACAAGGATGGAGAACCTTATCGGACTCCCCACTCTGGGACAGCACGGCTCCTATCCCTGAGTCAGAGGCATCCACTTAAACAACAAACTGGCAATTGGGATCGGGCTGCACCAGAACGGGTGCAGACAAGAACCAACATTTCAACTCCCTAAACGCGGCTTCGCACCGATCCGACAGGTGAAGGGGACTTTAGTGGAGGTCAGGGCCGTCAGGGGGCTAACTACCTGGCTATAGCCCTTAATAAACCTCCGGTAGAAATTTGCGAAGCCGAGGAACTGTTGCAGCTTCCTACGGCTTGTCGGTTGGGGCCAGTCCCTCACCGCCGCATCCTTGGCCGGATCGGGTGCGACAGAGTTGGAGGAGATGATGAACCCCAGGAAGGACAAAGAAGTGCGGTGGAACTCGCACTTCTCAAACAGCCGGTTCTCCAACAACCGCTGCAGTATCCTGACGTACATGCTGGACATGGGTCTCAGGATCGGGGGAGAAGATGAGGATGTTGTCCAGGTATATGAAGATGAACCGGTGCAGGAAGTCCCGCAAGACGTCATTAACCAATGCCTGGAATGTCACGGGCGCATTGGTGAGGCCGAACGGCATGACCAGGTACTCAAAGTGACCTAACGGGGTGTTAAATGCCGTCTTCCACTCGTCTCCCTTCCGGATCCGAACCAGGTGGTACGCATTTCTAAGATCCAATTTGGTGAAAATTTGGGCTCCATGCAGGGGCGTGAACACAGAATCTAACAGAGGCAGCGGGTATCGATTACGAACCGTGACTTCGTTCAGCACTCTGTAGTCTATGCATGGACGGAGTCCGCCGTCCTTTTTGCCCACAAAAAAGAAACCTGCACCCATCGGGGAGGTGGAGTTCCGGATCAACCCGGCAGCTAAGGAGTCCCGGATGTAGGTCTCCATTGATTCGCGCTCAGGACGAGAGAGGTTGTACAGCCTGCTGGACAGGTACTCAGCGCCTGGGATCAAATCAATGGCACCACAATCGTACGGACGGTGCGGGGGGAGAGTGAGTGCCAGATCTTTGCTGAAGACGTCAGCAAGATCATGGTACTCCTCAGGCACCGCTGACAGATTGGGGCGGACTTTAACCTCCTCATTAGCTGTCACACCAGGTGGAACCGAGGATCCTAAACATTCCCGGTGGCAGGTGTCGCTCCACTGCGTCACTACCCCAGACGGCCAATCAATCCGGGGATTGTGCTTTAATATCCATGGAAACCCCAAAATCACTCGGGAGGTAGAAGGTGTTATATAAAACACAATCTCCTCCCTGTGATTTCCAGACACCACCAATGTCGTTGTGTCTGGTGTGTGATTAATGGGAGAAGGGTGCCATCTAGTGCCCGTACCTTCAATGGGGAAGGTAGTGCCACTAGAGGGAGCCCTACCTCCCTGGCCCATCTGCTGTTCAGCAGATTCCCTTCAGACCCCATGACCACCAGTGCTGGAGCGTGAAGGGTAAGATCCCCACAAAGGATGTCACTGGGATGCGTGCTGATCTACGGGCTTTCCCCACGTGGATGTTATGGCCCACCCTTAAGCCAGTCTCTAAGGGCGGGCGTTGAAGTTTAACCATTTGGGGCAGTTTCTTTGTATGTGCTCATCAGAGCCACAGAAAAAACACTCCCCGCGAGCCAGCCTCCGTTGTCTGTCATGTGATTTTACTTTGGCCCTGCTCGTGTCCATAGCTTTGTCAGTAGGGGGAGCTGTGGCTCCCCGGAGCTCTCTGACTGTGGAGCGTGGGGACGGCGGCACCCTTTCGGACCCGGAAGGAAGAGGGATGGCTCGTACCTGGCCACGCCCTTCGCCCCGCTCCCGACGGTGTTCTTCTAACCGGTTGTCCAACCGTATAACCAGGTCGACAAGCCCGTCAAAATCCCGCGGCTCATCCTTAGCCAGCAGGTGCTCCTTCAGGATCGGAGACAGTCCATTTACGACCGCGGAGTGCAACGTTATTCCAGCCGGACCTCGCAGCCGCGATGCGGAAGTCGACTGCATACTCAGCTGCACTCTGACGTCCCTGTCTCATAGACAGCAGCACGGTCAAAGCGGTCTCGCCTCTATTGGGATGATCAAACACTTGTTTAAACTCCCTCACAAACCCAATATATGTCGTTAGGAGCCGTGAATTTTGCTCCCAGAGCGCCGTAGCCCAAGCGCATGCCTCTCCTCGAAGCAAATTAATGACATAAGCCACCCGGCTAACATCTGACGCGTACATGACGGGACGTTGTGCAAAGACGAGCGAACACTGCATTAAGAAGTCCGCGCACGTCTCGACACAACCTTCAGTACAGATCCGGTGGGCTTATGTATGCTTCAGGGGATGGGGGGGGGGGGGGGTTCGTTGAATCACCACTGGAATGTCTGTATTTTGTGCTCGGTCGGCTGGAGGAGGTGCTGCAGCAGCGCCTTGAGTGCGCGCTTCCACCTGGGCGGTGAGATCCTCCATCCTCCGATTGAGTATGACGTTCTGCTCGGTTACTAAGTCCAACCGAGCAGTGAAGGCGGTTAAGATGTTCTGCAGCTCTCATAACACGGCTCCTGCCGACGCCTGTGCACCCTGTGTTTCCATTGGCGTTTCAAGCAATGGTTGACGCCCCTCGGGATCCATGACGCTAGCCGAGAAATCCTGTTGTGAAAAGTGTAGGAACACGGACCCACAACAGGGGGCGCAAATGAACGGACAATGGAATAAGCCGAAAATATAACAATTTAATGTTGTGAATGTGCGCAACAGACAACACAATTGAGATCAACAGTCAAATTAGTCACAGTGATGTATGAGCAGGCTCGAGGATAGAAGACGCCCGTCCAGAAAAGAGCCGGATCCCACACGCCTTCCACTCCACCGGATCTGAAGCAGCCCTGGAGCCACCAAGCGCTGGGTCCCCAGGTGGTCACTGCCTCCGGCTGTCAGATCGGGTACTGCTGGCAGGAAGAACAGACAGGTGATGGTGGGTGCGTGAACACCCAGCAAACAGTTCAGTATAAAGGTGGAAAGCACCTCCACCTCTCAATCACAATGTTTACGTGCAGATCCTGTTGGCAAAGTACGTAGCCTCCAACCGAGGAGCAGAGTACGCCAACTCCCCACACACGACTACTCAGTACAAAACAGGAACGTCTGCAAAAAACTATTGTACACACAGAAGTAAGGACGTCACTAATGTGATACTTTAGGCTGAGCGGTTTACCTGTTCGGTAGACGATTTCTCGGCAGTGAGGTGAAGATGCTGCCCGGCTCTTATGGAGGTGTGGATGATGATGATGAGTGACAGCTGGCGTTGTTGATGAGTGACAGCTGCCACTCCTGGTTGCTCAGGCGCCCTCTCGTGCCTGAAGCCCGCATGTCAGGCAGGACGCCCTCTGGTGGTGGGCCAGCAGTACCTCGTCTTCAGCGGCCCACACAACAATTTTGTTCCTGATATTTGGAAAAACGCATTCATTTCTACCGTATTAAAGGGTGGTGACCCGACTTTGCCAAACAATTATAGGCTAATTTCAAAATTGTGTGTTTTGTCAAAAACGCTTGGAAAAATTGCTAAATGAGCAGGTAAAACATAATTTATGTTCAAATAACATTTTATCATCTTATCAGTCTCGTTTTAGAAAAGGTCATGGGACAGTTACTGCCATAATGAAGGTTCTCAGTGATGTTGAAGTGCTTCATTCAAAACATTATTGTGCAGCGCTTTTTTTTTTTTTGTATCTGTCCAAAGCTTTTGGCACAGTCAACCATGGAAAGGTGTGTCAAAGACCTAAGGACATTGGTTTCAGAGGCGAGGCTACTGGTTGGTTTTTAAATTATTTGACTTGTCAGAAACAATGTGTACAACTCGGTGGCCAGACATTGGGTTATTTGGATATAACAAAAGTGTTGGGAAAGTGTAGTGACACGGACCCACAACAGGGGGCGTAAATGAACGGACAATGGAAGGAGTCAAATTATAACACTTTACTGTTGTGAATGTCACAACCAAACACAGCAGATTCAGAATGTGCAACAGTCAATTAATAAAGGTGTCGTGTGGGCAGGCTCGACGATAGGAGACGCCCGTCTGGAAACGAACCGGAACCACACGATTTCCACCGGCACCTGAACCCGAGGAATACTGGAGCCGAGCAAGTCCCGGAGTCCCCAGGTGGCCACCTTCCCGACGTGTCGGATCTGGTACTGCTGGCAGAAAGCAAAAGACAGTCAAAGGGTGGGTGTGTGAACACCCAGTAACAATGGTGGGAATGCCACCTCCACCTCTCACTCAACACGTTGCAGCGGTCTCAGATGAAAAGGAGCGCCGTCTTGCACAGCCTCCGCAAAAACGACCGGTTCTCCTGCAAACACTCACAATAACAGATTTATAAATCTCACAAAAAGGGCTGAGAGTATTACCTCCAGATGAAGATGATATCTCAGCAGTTTGGTGGAGGTGTCTTCCTGCTTTTATACCAGATGTGTTGATTAGTGACAGCTGTCACCACGGCTTGTTCCTGAGGCGGCAGCGCCCTCTCGTGCCTGAAGCCCGCACTTCAGGCAGGGCACCTTCTGGTGGTGGGCCAGCAGTACCTCCTCTTCAGCGGCCCATACAACAGGACCCCCCCCCCTCAACGGGCGCCTCCTGGCGCCCGACCAGGCTTGTCCGGGTGGCGACGATAGAAATCGGCCAGGAGGGCCGGGTCCAGGATGAAGCTCCTCTTCACCCAGGAGCATTCTTTGGGTCCATACCCCTCCCAGTCCACCAAATACTGGAAACCCCAGCCCATTCGACGGACGTCCAAGAGCCGGCGAACTGTCCAAGCCGGCTCCCCGTCGATAATACGGGCAGGAGGCGGCGCTGGACCGGGTGCACAGAGGGGCGAGGTGTGATGCGGTTTTATCCTGGAGACATGAAAGACCGGATGGATCCGCAGTGAGGCCGGGAGTTGGAGCCTCACTGCGGTAGGACTGAGGACCTTGAGGATGGGGAAGGGTCCAATGAATTGGTCTTTTAATTTGGGGGACTCGACCTGGAGTGGAATGTCCTTGGTGGAAAGCCATACCTCCTGCCCGGGCTGGTATGCGGGGGCCGGGGACCGTCAACAGTCTGCATGGGCTTTAGCCCTCGTCCGGGCCCTCAACAAGGCCGAATGGGCAGTGCGCCACACCTGACGGCATCTCCGCAGATGGGCCTGGACCGAGGGCACACCGACCTCTCCCTCCACCAAAGGAAACAAAGGGGGCTGGTACCCCAGACACACCTCGAACGGGGAGAGGCCGGTGGCAGAGGACACCTGGCTGTTATGAGCGTACTCGATCCAGGCCAGATGTTCACTCCAAGCCGTCGGGTGTGCGGAGGTCGTGTACCTGAGGGCCTGCTCCAACTCCTGGTTGGCCCGTTCGACCTGTCCGTTAGTCTGCGGGTGATACCCAGACGAGAGGCTTACAGTGGCCCCCAGTTCCCGGCAGAAACGTCTCCACACCTGCGAGGAGAACTGGGGACCGCGATCCGAAACGATGTCTGTTGGTATCCCATGCAGCCGGACAACATGGTGGACGAGGAGATCCGCCGTCTCCTGGGCCGACGGGAGCTTCGGGAGGGCCACGAAGTGGGCCGCCTTGGAGAAACGGTCCACTATCGTGAGTATGGTGGTGTGTCCCCGGGACGGCGGGAGGCCCGTGACAAAATCCAGACCGATGTGGGACCAGGGGCGGTGAGGCACAGGAAGTGGCTGTAGAAGTCCCTGTGCCTTCTGGTGGTCAGCCTTGCCCCTGGCGCAGGTGGTGCAGGCCTGGATGTAAGCCCGGACATCAGTCTCCAGGGACGCCCACCAGAAGCGCTGCCGGACTACTGCCACGGTCCTACGCACCCCTGGGTGGCAGGAGAGTTTGGACCCGTGACAGAAGTCCAGGACGGCAGCCCTGGCCTCTGGTGGGACGTATAGTCTGTTCTTCGGTCCTGTTCCGGGATCTGGGCTCCGTGCCAGGGCCTCCCGGACGGTCTTCTCCACGTCCCAGGTCAGAGCAGCCACGATAGTGGACTCCGGGAGAATGGGTTCCGGTGGATCCGACAGCTCGGTCTTGACTTCCTGTTCATGCACCCGGGACAGGGAATCCGATCTTTGGTTTTTGGTCCCGGGGCGGTAGGTGATCCGGAAGTCAAAACGGCCGAAAAACAGTGACCAGCGGGCTTGCCTGGGGTTCAGTCGCTTGGCGGTCCTGATATACTCCAGGTTCCGGTGGACAGTGAAAACCCTGAAAGGCACTGACGCTCCCTCCAGCAGGTGTCTCCACTCCTCAAGGGCCTCTTTCACCGCAAGGAGCTCTCGATTGCCCATGTCATAGTTCCGCTCTGCTGTGGTCAACCTGCTGGAAAAATAGGCACACGGGTGAAGAACCTTATCGGTTTCTCTGCTCTGGGATAGCACGGCTCCTATCCCTGAGTCAGAGGTGTCCACTTCAACCACAAACTGGCGACCAGGATCGGGCTGCACCAAGACCGGTGCAGTCGAGAACCGGCGTTTCAACTCCCTAAACGCGGCTTCGCACCGATCCGACTAGGTGAAGGGAACTTTTGGTGAGGTCAGGGCCGTCAGGGGGCTAACAACCTGACTATACCCCTTAATGAACCTCCTGTAAAAATTTGCGAAGCCGAGGAACTGTTGCAGCTTCCTACGGCTTGTAGGTTGGGGCCAGTCTCTCACCGCTGCGACCTTGGCCGGATCCGGGGCGACGGAGTTGGAGGAGATGATAAACCCCAGGAAGGACAAAGAAGTGCGGTGAAACTCACACTTCTCGCCCTTCACAAACAACCGGTTCTCCAACAACTGCTGCAGGACCTGACGTACATGCCGTACATGGGTCTCAGGGTCCGGAGAAAAGATGAGTATATCATCCAGATATACGAAGAGGAATCGGTGCAGGAAGTCCCGCAAGACGTCATTAACCAAAGCTTGGAACGTCGCGGGGGCGTTAGTGAGGCCGAACGGCATGACCAGGTACTCAAAATGACCTAACGGGGTGTTAAATGCCGTCTTCCATTCGTCTCCCTTCCGGATCCGAACTAGGTGGTATGCGTTCCTAAGATCCAACTTTGTGAAGATTTTGGCTCCATGCAGGGGGGTGAACACTGAATCCAACAAAGGCAACGGGTATCGGTTGCGAACCGTGATCTCGTTCAGCCCCCGATAATCAATGCATGGACAAAGACCGCCATCTTTTTTTCCCACAAAAAAGAAACCCGCTCCCATTGGAGAGGTGGAGTTACGGATCAGCCCGGCAGCTAAGGAGTCCCGGATGTAGGTCTCCATCGATTCGCGCTCAGGTCGGGAGAGGTTGTACAGCCTGCTGGACGGGAACTCCACGCCTGGCAACAAATCGATGGCACAATCATATGGACGGTGCGGGGGAAGAGTGAGTGCCCGATCCTTGACGCTGGCCGAGATATCCTGTTGGAAAAGTGTAGTGACACGGACCCACAACAGGGGGCGTAAATGAACGGACAATGGAAGGAGTCAAATTATAACACTTTACTGTTGTGAATGTCACAACCAAACACAGCAGATTCAGAATGTGCAACAGTCAATTAATAAAGGTGTCGTGTGGGCAGGCTCGACGATAGGAGACGCCCGTCTGGAAACGAACCGGAACCACACGATTTCCACCGCCACCTGAACCCGAGGAATACTGGAGCCGCCAAGTCCCGGAGTCCCCAGGTGGCCACCTTCCCGGCGTGTCGAATCTGGTACTGCTGGCAGAAAGCAAAAGACAGTCAAAGGGTGGGTGTGTGAACACCCAGTAACAATGGTGGGAATGCCACCTCCACCTCTCACTCAACATGTTGCAGCGGTCTCAGATGAAAAGGAGTGCCGTCTTGCACAGCCTCCGCAAAAACGACCGGTTCTCCTGCAAACACTCACAATAACAGATTTATAAATCTCACAAAAAAGGAGATGCCAATGATTCCAGAGCTAATGTTCATGAGCTTGTTCAGGTGTTGACATGCACAGTCTACCCCAACAGACACAAAGAGAATGACACTCTTGGTGACTGATTGGGGGAGGTGATGGGCTAGTGGTTAAGGTGTTGGGCTTGAGACCAGAAGATCCTTGGTTCAAATCCCAGCCTGACTGGAAAATCACTAAGGGCCCTTGGCCAAGGTCCTTAATCCCCTATTGCTCCCGGTGTGTAGTGAGCGCCTTGTATGGCAGCACCCTGACAATGGGGTGAACGTGAGGCATGATTGTAAAGCGCTTTGAGCGTCTGATGCAGATGGAAAAGCGCTATATAAATGCAGTCCATTTGCCATTTACCATTTGATATATTGGCTGCACGTTAGACCTGTTCAACATGTCAAATATTAAAAAATATTTTGGGACACATGTTGCTCTTGTTCCACTAATAAAATAAAAGATGTGTGCCAAATGTTACTGTAATCAGACATTGTTTAGGGGTCCCCCACAAAGCAATAATTTTCCCCAAACAAGCAATGTAGTAATCCAGTAATTCCAGTAATGTTCTCCTCTGGGTGACCAATCAACCACTACGTTTTTGTGATTAGAAGCCATCACATGTACCTGTAAAAAAATAAATAATAATAATAATAGTAATAATAATAATACTAATAATGGCATCAGTCTTCTCCCGTTTGGGTGACGTTGTCTTGCCAGCTGAGAGAGAGGGAACTGTGTCAGTCAGGGGGACGTCTAAATCTTATCTGATTGAGTTCAAATTTGGTCTGCACCTATTAAAAAACCAACTGGAACAAAAACAACATGTGGCTCTCACAGCTTTTATTTTTCACTTTTATTTTTTTAACATGAACATCCCTAATGATTGTAGTTCCTCCCATGCCTGAGGGTGATTGGTCCTCAGGTCAGGCATGTCTGAGATGTATCTTGGCCACAGTCTCTTGTACTTGATGCAGTCCATGGCAAAGAACAGCTTCCTCAGTGTTTCAGCTTGAAGATGGAGTTCCTGGTCAGCATTCTGAGTTGCCGCTATGAAGGACAGGATTGTTTCCTCACGATGTAGGTAATTGATCATAGCCTCGAACACTGCATTCTGGGATTTCTGTTCTTTCCATTTCTTGAATGCTGTGATGACCTCAGCAGTAGTCCAGGTTTCCCGGAGGGTGCTGTTTGCTTGCTTCATGGATTCAGCCTTCATGTCTTTCCCTTCGGAGCAGGCAGCTTCTACTCCCTCTGTAGCCTTCAGGCACACATCTTTCCGTTATGAGTTATCCTTAGGCACTTTTCTACTACAAAGCTCCAGCACTACTCGACTCTACTCGGTTTGGTTCCAAGCGCTACTACAACTAGAACCTCCCCAACTTGGGCGGGGTCAGCTGCCCGAAACTGCCGTGACATTGTTTGTTCCGCGACACAAACACATTAACAATGGAGGACAGTGAGTTGGTTGTGTGTTTATTATTAGTTCTGTGGATTATTAAAAGAAGCCTACAGGCTTTGAGACGAAGAACTTTAGAAACGTAGAGGAGACTGTTTGAAGTCATCCAACAATTTGAAGACGAGAGGATAAGACCTGCCTTGAGATGACGCATGACGGTAAGTTTTTGTAGCTATCGCTAGCTTGCTACGGAGCTCATAAATAATAAGTCCAGTGTACAATGTTGTAATGACTGCAAGCTGTCGCCATTGATTTCAAATTATGGTGGTCAAAATAAAGCATTAGTTCCGATTCAGTAATTGCGCCACCTTTGGTGCCTTTAGCTGCACTTTGCTCTGTCACAGAGCACTGTGCTGCTAAAGGCGCCAAAAGCAGCCTCTGCATTATTTACCGATGTTCATGCACAAAAACGTTGGTTGGACTTTAACCATCATTAATTAACATTGCCACTGAACTTGAACAGGTGTAAACCAATTAAAATGTTAAAATGTGTCAAATGAATTAAAGCTCTGTCTGGGTTTTTGATTAATTAATAAGCTGGAATGGAAGATTGCTGCTAATCCTCCTCCTCGGCCCGTGCTACGAGCGTTCTGGCAGTTAGTGTGACTCGGGGTGTTGACTCATTTAAACTAACATATTCATCCTGCTGTAACCAGGTTTCTGTTAGGCAGAATAAATCAATATGTTGATCAATTATTATATCATTTACTAACAGGGACTTAGAAGAGAGAGACCTAATGTTTAATAGACCACATTTAACTGTTTTAGTCTGTGGTGCAGTTGAAGGTGCTATATTATTTTTTCTTTTTGAATTTTTATGCTTAAATAGATTTTTGCTGGTTATTGGTGGTCTGGGAGCAGGCACTGTCTCTACGGGGATGGGGTAATGAGGGGATGGCAGGGGGAGAGAAGCTGCAGAGAGGTGTGTAAGACTACAACTCTGCTTCCTGGTCCCAACCCTGGATAGTCACGGTTTGGAGGATTTAAGAAAATTGGCCAGATTTCTAGAAATGAGACCTGCTCCATCCAAAGTGGGATGGATGCCGTCTCTCCTAACAAGACCAGGTTTTCCCCAGAAGCTTTGCCAATTATCTATGAAGCCCACCTCATTTTTTGGACACCACTCAGACAGCCAGCAACTCAAGGAGAACATGCGGCTAAACATGTCACTCCCGGTCCGATTGGGGAGGGGCCCAGAGAAAACTACAGAGTCCGACATTGTTTTTGCAAAGTTACACACCGATTCAATGTTAATTTTAGTGACCTCCGATTGGCGTAACCGGGTGTCATTACTGCCGACGTGAATTACAGTCTTACCAAATTTACGCTTAGCCTTAGCCAGCAGTTTCAAATTTCCTTCAATGTCGCCTGCTCTGGCCCCCGGAAGACAATTGACTACGGTTGCTGGTGTCGCTAACTTCACATTTCTCAAAACAGAGTCGCCAATAACCAGAGTTTGATCCTCGGCGGGTGTGTCGTCGAGTGGGGAAAAACAGTTAGAAATGTGAACGGGTTGGCGGTGTACACGGGGCTTCTGTTTAGAACTACGCTTCCTCCTCACAGTCACCCAGTCGGCCTGCTTTCCCGGCTGCTCGGGATCTGCCAGAGGGAAACTAACGGCGGCTAAGCTACCTTGGTCTGCACCGACTACAGGGGCCTGGCTAGCTGTAGAATTTTCCACGGTGCAGAGCCGAGTCTCCAATTCGCCCAGCCTGGCCTCCAAAGCTACGAATAAGCTACACTTATTACAAGTATCATTACTGCTAAAGGAGGCCGAGGAATAACTAAACATTTCACACCCAGAGCAGAAAAGTGCAGGAGAGACAGGAGAAGCCGCCATGCTAAACCGGCTAAGAGCTAGTTGTTGCGCTAAGCTAGCGGATTCCTAAAAACACACAAAGTGAATAATGTGTGAATAATTTAGAGGTGAATCAGCAGAGGGAGTGCTTTAGTTAAGGCACGTGAAGATTACACTGTGAAACAAATCGTTATCTAGTTATCTAGATCAATCTAACTACGCAGATTAAACAGCTAACAGATACAGAAAAACACCGCTGTGCTCCGGAACAGGAAGTGATACAATACTGCAGTGAGAGCCAACCACCAGACCACCAGTTTAGCACCATGAATGCTGCTAAATTCATCCTCTGACTGTCTATTCGTGCCAGATTTTCTATTGATTGTTGTGCAATAAATGCTAGAATAACCATTTGAATTAGTGGTTGTATATGCAGAGACATTTAGACATGAGACATTTTAGCAAAGCTACGAGTGCCCCATATGTTCATTAGAATTGTTTGTATTCGGTGAAGCTGAGACGGCCAGATGTCACAGTCCTGTATTACTTGTGATATATGGTCACCAGGTGTCCTATGGATCAGACCTAATATGCTGAATGTGGCACATTAATACACTGCAATAGGGACATAGTTTGCAGAGAGGTGAAAGTGAAATCTGTCACACTGCATGTGCTACGTTATGGAATTAAAATAAAATATTTGAATGGGACAAGTTTAAAAAATTGGCAGCTATTGTTTTTACAGATATCACCATTATAAAAGTACACAATGGTACAAGTAGAACAATTCACTCTGCAGTGCCAATGCTGCACACTAAACGAAAACGTCCCTTCATGGACAGCGACATGACGTCTCCTAACCGGCAAAATATTAATGAAATTCCTGGATGTTAATGCATTTTCAATGGCGATTCACGACTGAACACACTCAGAAAAATGTTCTCAAAATACGTGTTAAAATGCCATTTTGACCTGGATATTGATTTGGGGAGGTGATGGTCTAGTGGTTAAGGTGTTGGACTTGAGTTCAGAAGATCATGGGTTCAACTCTCCACCTGACTGGAAAAATCACTAAGGGCCCTTGGGCAAGGCCTTCTGTAGTGAGCGCCTTGTATGGCAGCACCCTGACATCGGGGTGAATGTGAGGCATAACTGTAAAGCGCTTTGAGCGTCTGATGCAGATGGAAAAGCGCTATATAAATGCAGTCCATTTACCATTTACATCAAGCCAGTAAAATGAAATTACATTAAACTTACTCTGACACACACACATTCCCAAATATTAGTGTTGAAAGTTAAACGGATCTGCGCTGTTCAAGCTGCTGAGCTGAGGCGTCCTGCTGCAGCTGTTGTTCAACGCAGCTCCTAAAACCATTATAATACATTTATGTATATTCTATTTTTACACAGTTATCCTTTATTGACCGAGTTTCATTCATGAAGTCAGTGGTGTGTGTACACGTCTCTATGTGTGGGTGTGACTGTGAGCGGCACAACGCGGGTCATTATAATCTCATTATTTTAAGGTGCAAATTTAAAAAAATCCCCCGTCTTGTCGAACAATTTTAATCACTAACAACAAGTATTTTAACTAGACATTGGTCGAGCAGTGGAAAATATCAACTACACATAAGTTAAGAGTTAATGGTTCGTGTCATCGGGCCACACAGGTACGGCAGGAGACATACAGCTGTTTATCATCCAAATATCACGGACAAAGTGACAAGAAGAACCAAAACCACTTACTTATGGAAGGAAATATTGTCTCCCTTGTTCCTCCGTTTGTGACTTTGCCAACATGCGCAGCTTTCCAGCATATTCCACCTGTTTCTTGACGAGACTAAGTGAACTTCTATGCACGCAAATCACTAACTTGCCAAGAATTAAAATGGCGATCACGCCATTAACTGATTAACTGAAAAGTTATATTTTATGAAGCTAAACCAATAAACCACCCAAAAATTTATCTGAAGCTACAGCTAACCAATAACTTCCGGTACTGTCTCCAGTGCACTTGCAACTACAAATAAACTGATTTTGAGTTTTAACACCACAATCGCTTGGACTACAGACCCAAACAATGAGTCAGCACTTCTGTTTTTGATAGTGCTGACTTATGGATTTGATTTATAAATAAAATTAATACCAATAGAATAACTCCATTAATGTCAATTCTGTCATTTGTACAAAGTTAAAATATAACATATATCTTTTAATTTTAAATAATGCACTAATTCTGAAGTTTTGTAACAAACACAGACAGATGCCAAAGGGATTATGGGTAAAATGTGCCTCCGCTAACACTGATGGGTTGACTCATTCATGTCTATGTAAAACCAACATGTTAATGTGAGATGTATGTTGGTGTTTACAGATAAATATGCTTTTGTAAAATATGCCATTCTTTATTTGTAAAAAAAAAAAAAAAAAAAGCATTTGCAAAAAGCCAAGCTGTAATTAGACAACCATCTGATATAACCCGTGTCAAAATAAATAGAACATTGCCAACTACTGGTGCCCAGACGCTCAGTACTTAGGGCGAATACTGCCATGAACACTACTAGCCAGTAGATGGCAGTAGAGACCCTGAAAACTTGCTAAAACAAATATTTCAAATAAATAATCCGTCCGTGTCTGCTACCTTTAAGATGCATGGAATTTCATTAAACGCAAGCCAAATTTCAGAAATCTTATATGTATATTATTCTGGAACAAAGAGGACAGTCAGTGTTTGACAGAAGCAAGATGTTAAAGAACAAAAAGGACAGGACTGCAGCTCACAAGGATTCCAACTGAAAATAATGGAGAAGCAACCTGAGCTTCTTCTGGCATTGTTATATAAAACAAACACAATACCAATGTCTATAAACCCAGAGAATATATTCACGAAAGTATTCACAATATACAAAGAGTTTAATCAGGGATCGATTTTAGCGGTTACCCGGGAACCCGTGGCGCCCTACTTTGGGGGCTGAAATCCACCTTTTTTATTTCATAATTGTACAGAAATCTATCAAATTTGGACAAAATTTGTGCAGAATTTGACTTTCTGAGACCAACACATACACAAAACGTCATCAAAAAATGTTCTTCTCCTCTGTTTGTAATGCCGCGTTTTATTATACACAGATCAAATGGAGTGTTTTTGAGGGAAGAGCGAACAGCAGCCAGCGGAGAGGTTTTTTTTTTTATTTCTCTAAGTGTGCGCGGGAGCAAATCATCCGTGAAGATTATTTTATTTATTAACTACACAGATGTATAAAAAAAGCAAATGGTGACTGGTTTATAAACACAATTATGACAGAGTTTTTGAGGGAAGAGCAAACAGCAGCCAGCGGAGAGTTTTTTATATTTCTCTATGTGCACGCGTGAGCAAATCATCCGTGAAGATTATTTTATTTATTAACTACACAGATGTATAAAAAAAGCAAATGGTGACTGGTTTATAAACACAATTATGACAGAGTTTTGAGGGAAGAGCTGCCTTAGATTCTGAGCTTAATTCTGATTCTGAGGAAGAACACCTTGAAGTGCTGCAGAGAATGGCAGATGACCATGATGACTGCTAATAGATTTTCTGTAACCACAACAAGTGTAATCAACACTCATGGCAGCCATGATTGTTAATGGGCTGGATGTTTAATAAAACATCGGCAGCTGAGATGACCCCATGCCAATATGCACAGGCATATTGGCATGGGGTCATCTCAGCTTCTGACAAGGTTAGAAAATTTCGAAATTTCAGAAAATATTACTCCAAAAACACAAAAATTCCCTTCCATAATTTCATCCTGTCTGATGAAGGGCGAGGCCCGAATCGTCACCATTGGTGTGTTATTAAAGGCTTGTTTGGGAGCTAACTGGCTGTGCGGATCTCTTTCGTTTTTTGTTCTTCCATAATTTCACCCCAAATCTGCCCCAGATATCACCAGAATGCACAATTTGCATCCTTTTATATCAAAATTTTGTGGGGGCATGCCCCCAGACCCCCCTAGTTGCTTTGCCGCTATGCTGCGTAGCGGTAGGTTTGGTACCGAACTTTTCTGAGGGCACCAAACGTTTCAGATTTTGGTGCCCTTAAGGCACACAACTATTTATTCTAAAAGGCAAACCCTGAGTTTAATGCTGTTGTCCATGTGGAGCCTGATCAGAGTGTCTCAAATGAATTTCTTCTGTTGTGAATGTACTGAGATTACTCATAATACACCTAGTGTTGTGTGGGCCGCTGAAGAGGAGGTACTACTGGCCCACCACCACCAGATGGCGCCCTGCTTGGAGTGCGGGCTTCAAGCCCGAGAGGGCGCCGGAGCCACTGGGAGTGACAGCTGTCACTCATCCTCAGCACCAGCTGTCACTCATTCATCTCATCACCATCACCATAAAGGCCGGACTGCAACTCCACCTCCTCGCCGAGAAATCAGCTACCATTCAGGTAATTTTCTCTGCTGACTCAAAACGTTGAGTAATAATCTGAACTTCTTTTGCAGCCGTTATCCTGTGGTGTTTGCCTTATCTGTGGGATTGGCATTTGGTGTGATCAGCGACGGCTTCGCTTCACACTCCAATCAGATAAGTGGTTAGACAGGAGCTGCACGAGTGTGTGATTGGAGGTGGAGGTTCTCCCTCCTTTTCTGAACACTGACTGTGGGAGTACTGAGTGTGCGAACTCACACTCATCAGGACTGTCTCTGTTTTCTGCCAGCAGTACCGGGTCTGACTGCTGAAGACAGCGGCCACCTGGGGAGCAGGGCTTGGCGGCTCCGGTGTTCTTCAGCTCCGTTGGTGGTGGAAGCTGTGTGGGGATCCGGCTCTTCTCTCGCCAGGCGTCTTCTATCGTCGAACCTGCCCACACGTCACCCGGTGTATGATTGACAGTCCACCATATTGTTATTGTCTGTACGTCATTGTGCGATTCACAACATTAAATTGTTACTTTTGGCTTATCCATTGTCCGTTCATTACCGCCCCCTGTTGTGGGTTCGTGTAACGACACTTTCACAACACCTAGACACAGCATGTCCACACTAAAACCTTCAAAATTAGTGCATTACTTTAAAACTAAAACATATATGTGATATTTTCATTTTATAAAACTTCAGATTTGATGTTAATTTAAATAACTTGTCCAAAATTAGTTTGTGTTGTGAAAGTGTAGGAACACGGACCCACAACAGGGGGCGTCAAATGAACGGGCAATGGATAAGCCAAACAGTAACAATTTAATGTTGTGAAATGCACAACGGAATACAGACAAATACAGTTCTGGTAGTACAGACAATTATATGTTGAGTGACGTGTGGGCAGGCTTGAGGATAGGAGACGTCCATCCAGAACCGAGCCGGATCCCACACGGCCTTCACCGCCAACAGACCTGAAGAACACCGGAGCCGCCAAGTCCTGGATCCCCAGGTGGCCACCGTCTCCAGCTGTCAGACCTGGTACTGCTGGCAGAGAACAGAAACAGTATAGATGAGTGTGAGTTCGCACACTCAGTAATCCCTCAGTCTGTGTTCCTTTGGGAGGGAGCACCTCCACCTCCAATCACACACACATGCAGCTCCTGTCTAACCACTTATCTGGTTGGGGTGTGAAGTGAAGCCGATGCCAAATGCCAATCCCACAGATAAGGTATTGCTTACAGGAAAACAGCTGCAAAGAAGTTCAGACAATAAGTCAGGGTTCAGACACAGCAGAGAATATTACCTCTTCTGGTAACTGATTTCTCGGCGAGGAGGTGGAGTTGCAGTCCGGCCTTTATGGTGATGGTGATGAGTTGGATGAGTGACAGCTGGTGCTGATGATAAGTGACAGCTGTCACTCCCAGTGGCTCCGACGCCCTCTCGTGCTTGAAGCCCGCACTTCAAGCAGGGCGCCATCTGGTGGTGGTGGGCCAGCAGTACCTCCTCTTCAGCGGCCCACACAACAGTTTGGTTAAAATTTGAACCATAAATTAAAACTGTATGCCTCTGGATGACTTGGGTGATACTGCCAGCGTATCAGTATAGGGTCAAAAGAAATAAGTTTTTTTTTTCTTTTCTGTGACCAGTTCTCCTTTGCCTGCAGAGAATAGAGCAGTTTATTTTAGATCCAGCTCTCCTCTATTTGCAGAGGATGGAACTGCACGTCTACTACACTCAAATCATTGATGTCAGACTTTATAAATGTTAGTGGTCTAAAAATTATCGGACCAAAATTTATCAGAAGATAATTAGTAGAGGTGGGCGATACCAGGAATTTTGGTATTGATCCGATACCAAGTAAATACAGGCCCAGTATTGCCGATATCAATACAGATACCGATACTTTTTCATATTTAAGTTTCATAGATCCAATGGATCCAAAAGACCTAGGATAGGATTTCGCCAAACATTGTATGTGACAACAAAAATACTTTATTATCACAATCAACATTTTTGTTTAAAAAACATCACTCAACAGAACTTAAAACAAAATCACCTGAGGTAGAGGTCTGACAAACCACAATACAAGGGTGCGCATTAGCTTCGATAATAAGCTGGTTTAACATGGCGGCTTCTCCTGTCTCTCCCGCACTTTTCTGCGCTGGGTGTGAAATGTTTAGTTATTCCTCGGCCTCCTTTAGCAGTAACGGTACTTGTAATAAGTGTAGCTTGTTCGTAGCTTTGGAGGCCAGGCTGGGCGAATTGGAGACTCAGGAAAATCTTGGAAAATCCTACAGCTAGCCAGGCCCCTGTAGTTGGTGTGGACCAAGGTAGCTTAGCCACTGTTAGCTGTCCCCCAGCAGATCCCGAGCAGCAGGGAAAGCAGGCTGGCTGCGTGACTGTGAGGAGGAAGCGTAGTCCTAAACAGAAGCCCCCTGTACGCCACCAACCCGTTCACATCTCTAACCGTTTTTCCCCACTCGGCGAGGCCGAGGGGGAGGATTTGTTGTGTGTGTGGGCCGCCAGAAGAGGAGGTACTGCTGGCCCACCACCAGTGGGCGCCCTGCCTGAAGTGCGGGCTTCAGGCACGAGAGGGCGTTGCCGCCACGGACACAGCCGGGGGTGACAGCTGTCACTCATTATCTCTTGACAGCTGTCACCCATCTACTCAACATCATCTCACTCCATAAAAACTAGACGTCATCTCCACCTCGTTGCCGAGATATCTTACTTCATTGGAGGTAATATCCTCAGCCGTTTGTGTTACAATATAATTTGTATATTGTGAGTGTTTGCAGGAGTACCGGTACCTCTGTCGGTGGAAGCTGAGAGAGCGCTGGAAGGCACTCTTTTCCCCTGAGGAATCACTCTGCAAGTTTCTGAGTGAGAGGTGGAGGTGGCATTCCCACCGCTGTTGTTACTGGGTGTGCACACACCTACACTTGACTGTCTTTGTTCTCGCCAGCAGTACCAGATCCGACAGTCGGGGATGGTGATCACCTGGGAATTTGGGACTTTGTGATTTGACTGTAATTATATTCTGAGATTGTCTGTATTTCGTTGTGCACATTTCACAACATTAAATTGTTACTTTTTGGCTCATCTATTGACCGTTCATTTGCGCCCCCTGTTGTGGGTCCGTGTCACTACACTTTCCCAACAGGATATCTCGGCCAGCGTCATGGACTCCGAGGGGCGTCACCCGGCTGTTGAACGACCAATGGGAGAGCAGGGAGCGCAGGCGTCTGCAGGAGGCGTGATTGGTGAGCTGCAGCACATTCTCACCGCCTTCACGGCTCGGTTGGATCAAATGACCGAGCAAAACATCCTCCTGAACCGCAGGGTGGAGGCTTTCTCCGCGCAGGTGGCGGCGAGCGCTCAGGGTGCTGCTGCAGCTCCTCCTCCTGCCGACCCTGTGCAGGATATGAACGTTCCAGTGGTGGTTCAACAACCCCTCCCACCATCCCCTGAAGCATACATAAGCCCTCCTGAGCCGTACGGAGGTTGTGTGGAGACGTGCGCAGACTTTCTCATGCAGTGTTCGCTCGTCTTCGCACAACGTCCCGTCATGTACGCGTCAGATGCTAGTAAAATAGCTTATGTGATTGCTCTGCTTCGGGGTAAGGCACGCGCCTGGGTTACGGCGCTCTGGGAACAGAACTCACGGTTGTTATCAGCATACACTGGGTTTGTGGGGGAGTTCAGAACAGTGTTTGATCACCCTAACAGAGGAGAGACCACTTCAACAATGCAGCTGTCAATGCGACAGGGGCGCCGGTGTGCAGCCGAATATGCAGTCGACTTCCGCATCGCGGCTGCGAGGTCCGGCTGGAATAATGTTGCGCTCCGCGCCGCCTTCATAAACTGACTGTCGTTGGTCCTGAAGGAGCATCTGGTAGCTAAGGAGGAACCGCGGAATTTAGATGGGCTTATCAATCTCGTTATACGGTTAGACAATCGGTTGGAGGAACGCCGTCGGGAGCGAGGCGAAGGACGTGGCCGGATACGCGCCGTCCCTCTCCCTTCCGGGTTCGAAAAGGGCCCGCCCTCCCCACGCTCCACAGCCGCAGCGCTCTGTGGGGCAACAGCTCCCCCTGCTGACGTTGTTAGGGAAACGCACAGGGCCAAAATGAGGAGGCTGATCCGCGGGGAGTGTTTTCTCTGCAGCTCTGCACACACAGAAAAACTGCCCCAAACGGCCACAACAACAACCGCCCTCAGAGACTGGGCTAAGGGGGGGTCAAAACATTCACATGAGACACACACAGATTGCCACACGACTCCCAGTTACAATCCTGAGCAGGGATTTAACCCTTCAAGCCCCAGCACTGGTGGACACGGGGTCAGAAGGGAATTTGCTAGACAGCAGATGGGCAAGGGAGGTAGGGCTCCCTCTGGTGGCGCTTCCTTCGCCATTGCAGGTGCGGGCACTAGATGGCACCCTCCTCCCTTTAATCACACACAAGACACAACCAGTAACTCTGGTGGTGTCTGGAAACCATCGGGAGGAGATTGAGTTTTTTGTAACTCCTTCTACCTCCCGTGTGATTTTGGGCTTCCCATGGATGTTGAAGCACAATCCCCGGATTGATTGGCTGTCTGGGGTGGTGGTTCAGTGGAGCGAAACCTGCCATCGGGTGTGTTTAGGATCCTCGGTTCCTCCCAGTTTACAGGCTAAGGAGGAGGTCAAAGTCCCTCCCAATCTGACGGCAGTGCCGGTTGAGTACCACGATCTTGCTGACGTCTTCAGCAAGGATCTGGCACTCACCCTTCCCCCGCACCGTCCATACGATTGTGCCATTGATTTGGTTCCAGGCGCTGAGTTCCCGTCCAGCAGGCTGTACAACCTCTCACGACCTGAGCGCGAATCAATGGAGACCTACATCCGGGACTCCTTAGCTGCCGGGCTGATCCGGAACTCCACCTCCCCGATGGGGGCAGGTTTCTTTTTTGTGGGCAAGAAAGATGGCGGACTCCGTCCATGCATTGATTACAGGGGGCTGAATGAGATTACGGTTCGCAACCGATACCCGTTGCCATTGTTGGATTCCGTGTTCACCCCCCTGCATGGAGCCAAAATCTTTACTAAGCTGGATCTTAGAAATGCGTATCACCTGGTTCGGATCCGGAAGGGAGACGAATGGAAGACGGCATTTAACACCTCGTTAGGTCACTTTGAGTACCTGGTCATGCCGTTCGGCCTCACCAACGCCCCCGCGACGTTCCAAGCCTTGGTTAACGACGTCTTGCGGGACTTCCTGCACCGATTCGTCTTCGTATATCTGGACGATATTCTCATCTTTTCTCCGGACCCTGAGACCCATGTCCAGCATGTACGTCAGGTCCTGCAGCGGTTATTAGAGAACCGACTATTTGTAAAGGGCGAGAAGTGCGAGTTTCACCGCACGTCTTTGTCTTTCCTGGGGTTTATCATCTCGTCTAACTCCGTCGCCCCTGATCCGGCCAAGGTTGCGGCGGTGAGAGATTGGCCCCAACCAACAAGCCGTAGGAAGCTGCAACAGTTCCTCGGCTTCGCTAATTTCTATAGGAGGTTCATTAAGGGCTACAGTCAGGTAGTTAGCCGCCTGACAGCCATGACCTCTCCAAAAGTCCCCTTCACCTGGTCGGATCAGTGCGAAGCCGCGTTCAAGGAGTTGAAACGACGGTTCTCTACTGCGCCAGTTTTGGTGCAGCCCGACCCTAGCCGCCAGTTCGTGGTTGAAGTGGACGCCTCTGACTCAGGGATAGGAGCCGTGCTATCCCAGAGCGGAGAGACCGATAAGGTTCTTCACCCGTGTGCCTACTTTTCACGCAGGTTGACCCCGGCTGAACGGAACTATGACGTCGGCAACCGGGAACTTCTGGCGGTGAAAGAGGCCCTTGAGGAGTGGAGACATCTGTTGGAGGGAGCGTCTGTGCCGTTCACGGTTTTCACTGACCATCGGAACCTGGAGTATATCAGGACCGCCAAGCGGCTGAACCCCAGGCAAGCCCGCTGGTCACTGTTCTTCCGGCGTTTTGACTTCCGGATCACCTTTCACCCCGGGACCAAGAACCAGAGGTCGGATGCCTTGTCCCGGGTACACGAAGAGGAGGTCCAGACTGCACTGTCGGATCCACCGGAGCCCATCCTGCCTGAGTCCACTATTGTGGCCACCCTCACCTGGGACGTGGAGAAGATCATCCGGGAGGCCCTGGCACGGAGCCCGGACCCAGGAACAGGTCCGAAGAACCGGTTGTACGTCCCACCAGAGGCCAGAGCTGCAGTCTTGGACTTCTGTCACAGTTCCAAGCTCTCCTGTCATCCAGGGGTGCGAAGGACCGTGGCAGTTGTCCGGCAGCGCTTCTGGTGGGCGTCTATGGAGGCCAACATCTGGGAGTACATCCAGGCCTGCACCACCTGTGCCAGGGGCAAGGCAGACCATAAAAGGTCGCAAGGACTTCTCCAGCCATTACCTGTGCCTCATCGCCCCTGGTCCCACATTGGCCTGGATTTCGTCAAGGGCCTCCCACCGTCCCAGGGCAACACCACCATCTTCACGATAGTGGACCGATTCTCCAAGGCGGCCCACTTCGTGGCCCTCCCGAAGCTCCCAACAGCCCAGGAGACAGCAGACCTCCTGGTCCACCACGTCGTCCGTCTGCATGGGATACCCACCAACATCGTTTCAGATCGTGGTCCCCAGTTCTCCTCACACGTCTGGAGGAGCTTCTGCCGGGAACTGGAGGCTACTGTGAGCCTCTCGTCCGGGTATCATCCGCAGACCAATGGACAGGCAGAACGGGCCAATCAGGAATTGGAGCAAGCTCTATGCTGTGTGACGTCCGCACACCCGACGGCCTGGAGTAAACATCTGGCCTGGATCGAGTATGCGCATAACAACCAGGTGTCCCCTGCCACCGGCCTCTCCCCATTTGAGGTGTGTTTGGGGTATCAGCCCCCGTTGTTTCCCGTGGTGGAGGGAGAGGTCGGTGTGCCCTCGGTCCAGGCCCACCTGCGGAAGTGCCGTCGGGTGTGGCGCTCCGCCCGTTCTGCCTTGTTGAAGGCCCGGACGAGGGCGAAGACCCATGCAGACCGCCGGCGATCCCCGGCCCCTGCTTACCAGCCCATGCAGGAGGTGTGGCTTTCCACAAAGGACATCCCCCTCCAGGTGGACTCCCTGAAACTTCAGGACAGATATATCGGACCTTTCAAGATCCTCAAAGTCCTCAGTCCTGCCGCAGTGAAGCTCCAACTCCCGGCTTCACTGCGGATCCATCCGGTTTTTCACGTGTCACGAATCAAGCCTCACCACACCTCACCCCTCTGTGCTCCCGGACCGGCGGCGCCTCCTGCTCGGCTCATCGACGGGGAGCCGGCTTGGACGGTGCGCCGGCTCCTGGACGTCCGTCGGATGGGCCGGGGGTTCCAGTACTTGGTGGACTGGGAGGGGTATGGACCCGAAGAACGCTCCTGGGTGAAGAGGAGCTTCATCCTGGATCCGGCCCTCCTGGCCGACTTCTACCACCGTCACCCGAACAAGCCTGGTCGGGCGCCAGGAGGCGCCCGTTGAGGGTGGGGTCCTGTTTTGTGTGTGGGCCGCCAGAAGAGGAGGTACTGCTGGCCCACCACCAGTGGGCGCCCTGCCTGAAGTGCGGGCTTCAGGCACAAGAGGGCGCTGCCGCCACGGACACAGCCGGGGGTGACAGCTGTCACTCATTATCTCTTGACAGCTGTCACCCATCTACTCAACATCATCTCACTCCATAAAAACTAGACGTCATCTCCACCTCGTTGCCGAGATATCGTACTTCATTGGAGGTAATATCTTCAGCCGTTTGTGTTACAATATAATTTGTATATTGTGAGTGTTTGCAGGAGTACTGGTACCTCTGTCGGTGGAAGCTGAGAGAGCGCTGGAAGGCACTCTTTTCCCCTGAGGAATCACTGCGGTACTCTGCAAGTTTCTGAGTGAGAGGTGGAGGTGGCATTCCCACCGTTGTTGTTACTGGGTGTGCACACACCTACACTTGACTGTCTTTGTTCTCACCAGCAGTACCAGATCCGACAGTCGGGGACGGTGATCACCTGGGAATTTGGGACTTGGCGGCTCCAGTATTCACCAGGTTCGGTGGCGGCGGAAATCGTGTGGTTCCGGCTCTTCTCAGGACAGACGTCTTCTATCCTCGAGCCTGCCCACACGTCACCTTTGTGATTTGACTGTAATTATATTCTGAGATTGTCTGTATTTCATTGTGCACATTTCACAACATTAAATTGTTACTTTTTGGCTCATCTATTGACCGTTCATTTGCGCCCCCTGTTGTGGGTCCGTGTCACTACACTTTCCCAACAGGATTAGCAGCAATCTTCCACTCCAGCTTATTAATTAATCAAAAACCCAGACAGAGCTTTAATTCATTTGAAAGCTTGACTCTTAGTCTTGTCCATCCAAATTGGAAGTCCCAAAAAACAGTTTTATTTGTTGTTATCTATCGTCCACCTGGTCGTTACTGTGAGTTTCTCTGTGAATTTTCAGACCTTTTGTCTGACTTAGTGCTTAGCTCAGATAAGATAATTATAGTGGGCGATTTTAACATCCACACAGATGCTGAGAATGACAGCCTCAACACTGCATTTAATCTATTATTAGACTCAATTGGCTTTGCTCAAAATGTAAATGAGTCCACCCACCACTTTAATCATACTTTAGATCTTGTTTTGACTTATGGTATGGAAATTGAAGACTTAACAGTACTCCCTGAAAACCCCCTTCTGTTTGATCATTTCTTAATAACATTTACATTTACTTTAATGGACTACCCAGCAGTGGGGAATAAGTTTCATTACAGTAGAAGTCTTTCAGAAAGCGCTGTAACTAGGTTTAAGGATATGATTCCTTCTTTGTTATGTTCTCCAATGCCATATACCAACACAGTGCAGAGTAGCTACCTAAACTCTGTGTGTTATGTGCCGACGCGGGTTGAGGAGCGGACCTGCGTCTGACTGAACCCAGCGCTAAATAACCAGAAAGCGGTTCCAAAAACAAAACAGTTTTATTTTCCCCTCTTGTGCAATACTCGGTGTACAACAAAAAACATGGTTTGTCTGTCAGAGTGAAGGACGGCGCGCTCTCCAGTGCCCAAAGGGATCAAAGCCCGGCGCTTCTGGACTCACATTCACCGCCAAACACCCCCCAGGTGGACACGACAAACTGACTGTGAAGGATAGAAGAGGTGAGGTAAGTCAACAGCTACAACTAATATCCTTCAAAGGCACACGCTATCAGCAACACATTCAGGTCTGAATTTAAGCTTTATGTAAATGAGCAGCTTCTCACAACAGGTGGAGGATCATTAGTCCGCACGCCACGGCCATGAGAAGCGAGCTGCATAATTCTCATCAATGTTCAAATATACTGCGTAACAAAATACCAAATTACTATTAACTCTTATTCAGACAATCAATCACCTCTGATGTGTGCTGACAGCATGTGTCCCTCACCCGTCCTCCTTCACAGGCACGATGTGTCAAACACAGGCGCGGTCCTCAGCGTCTCACAAACGAACGTCACAAGGTCGAGTTCCCGGCAATTCTGCTTGAATCACTCATGGCTTAAATGCAGAACGCCATCTCATTATCTGCTTCAGCTGAAAGTCTTTAAGTCTGCACGTGAGCATCATCCACAGGTGCTGCGAGTCATTAGGCCTGCACATGAACATCCTCCACAAGTGCAGCCAATAATGTTGATGAGGGTGAAGGATTCTTCTGCCAGCACCTTCTCCACAGACAAAAACCAGTTTGCATACCACCTGGAGAGCAAAGAAAAGAAAACAACACAAAAACATCCAGCCAAACCCCCAACACACAACACTGTGAGTGAGATAGATTATCTCGTCAATAGTTTTACATCCTCATTGAGGACAACTTTGGATGCTGTAGCTCCTCTGAAAAAGAGAGCCTTAAATCAGAAGTGCCTGACTCCGTGGTATAACTCACATACTCGCAGCTTAAAGCAGATAACCCGTAAGTTGGAGAGGAAATGGCGTCTCACTAATTTAGAAGATCTTCACTTAGCCTGGAAAAAGAGTCTGTTGCTCTATAAAAAAGCCCTCCATAAAGCTAGGACATCTTAGTACTCATCGCTAATTGAAGAAAATAAGAACAACCCCAGGTTTCTTTTCAGCACTGTAGCCAGGCTGACAAAGAGTAAGAGCTCTATTGAGCCGAGTATTCCTTTAACTTTAACTAGTAATGACTTCATGGCTTTCTTTGCTAATAAAATTTTAACTATTAGAGAAAAAATTACTCATAACCATCCCAAAGACATGTCTATTAGACCCCATTCCTACCAGGCTGCTCAAGGAAGCCCTACCATTATTTAATGCTTCGATCTTAAATATGACCAATCTATCTTTATTAGTTGGCTATGTACCACAGGCTTTTAAGATGGCAGTAATTAAACCATTACATAAAAAGCCATCACTTGATCCAGCTATCTTAGCTAATTATAGGCCAATCTCCAACCTTCCTTTTCTCTAAAAAATTCTTGAAAGGGTAGTTGTAAAACAGCTAACTGATCATCTGCAGAGGAATGGTCTATTTGAAGAGTTTCAGTCAGGTTTCAGAATACATCATAGTACAGAAACAGCATTAGTGAAGGTTATAAATGATCTTCTTATGGCCTCAGACAGTGGACTCATCTCTGTGCTTGTTCTGTTAGACCTCAGTGCTGCTTTTGATACTGTTGACCATAAAATGTTAATACAGAGATTAGAGCATGCCATAGGTATTAAAGGCACTGCGCTGTGGTGGTTTGAATCATATTTGTCTAATAGATTACAATTTGTTCATGTAAATGGGGAATCTTCTTCACAGACTAAGGTTAATTATGGATTTCTCCAAGGTTCTGTGCTAGGACCAATTTTATTCACTTTATACATGTTAGGCAGTATTATTGGAAAGCACTGTTTAAATTTTCATTGTTACGCAGATGATACTCAGCTTTATCTATCCATGAAGCCAGAGGACACACACCAATTAGTTAAACTGCAGGATTGTCTTACAGACATAAAGACATGGATGACCTCTAATTTCCTGCTTTTAAATTCAGATCAAACTGAAGTTATTGTACTTGGCCCCACAAATCTTAGAAACATGGTGTCTAACCAGATCCTTACTCTGGATGGCATTACCCTGACCTCTAGTAATACTGTGAGAAATCTTGGAGTCATTTTTGATCAGGATATGTCCTTCAATGAGCATATTAAGCAAATATGTAGGACTGCTTTTTTACATTTGCGCAATATCTCTAAAATTAGAAAGGTCTTGTCTCAGAGTGATGCTGAAAAACTAATTCATGCATTTATTTTCTCTAGGCTGGACTATTGTAATTCATTATTATCAGGTTGTCCTAAAAGTTCCCTGAAAAGCCTTCAGTTAATTCAAAATGCTGCAGCTAGAGTACTGACAGGGACTAGAAGGAGAGAGCATATCTCACCCATATTGGCCTCTCTTCATTGGCTTCCTGTTAATTCTAGAATAGAATTTAAAATTCTTCTTCTTACTTATAAGGTTTTGAATAATCAGGTCCCATCTTATCTTAGGGACCTCGTAGTACCATATCACCCCAATAGAGCGCTTCGCTCTCAGACTGCAGGCTTACTTGTAGTTCCTAGGGTTTGTAAGAGTAGAATGGGAGGCAGAGCCTTCAGCTTTCAGGCTCCTCTCCTGGGAACCAGCTCCCAATTCAGATCAGGGAGACAGACACCCTCTCTACTTTTAAGATTAGGCTTAAAACTTTCCTTTTTGCTAAAGCTTATAGTTAGGGCTGGATCAGGTGACCCTGAACCATCCCTTAGTTATGCTGCTATAGACTTAGACTGCTGGGGGGTTCCCATGATGCACTGAGTGTTTCTTTCTCTTTTTGCTCTGTATGCACCACTCTGCATTTAATCATTGGTCTCTGCTCTCTTCCACAGCATGTCTTTTTCCTGGTTCTCTCCCCTCAGCCCCAACCAGTCCCAGCAGAAGACTGCCCCTCCCTGAGCCTTGTTCTGCTGGAGGTTTCTTCCTGTTAAAAGGGAGTTTTTCCTTCCCACTGTCGCCAAGTGCTTGCTCACAGGGGGGTTGTTTTGACCGTTGGGGTTTTTCTGTAATTATTGTTTGGCTTTTGCCTTACAATATAAAGCGCCTTGGGGCAACTGTTGTTGTGATTTGGAGCTATATAAATAAAATTGATTTGATTTTCATTTGATTTGATTCATGGTTTGCTAAATCTGTCACTCTGTGATGTGAGGGGGTAATTTAAAAAAAAATATTTTAATCCTTATTGTGCAACAATCAGTGATATCAGAAAAGTAATAACATTTTTTATTATATTGCACAAATACACAGCATTAGAACATGCAATATAAAAGACAGAAGACTCAAACAAATATGTCAGCGGTACACATTTGGCCTGACACCAGAAGGATTTCCTTCATAATGCCGTCACCGTGTTCAAACTCTCTACACGGATGTTATATTTCCAAACACTGTCATGGCCCGTTTCTGACCCCGTCTGTTCTGTGTGCAGGTGCTGCAGAGGGATGACTGCTGACTGGAGCCGTCTGGGCTGATTGCTTCTGCTTCAGCTGCTCCCGGAGTTCAGCTGAAAGTCGTTTTCACTCACTGTTTGGCAGGTTTTGTTATTTTTTTTGTGTGTGTGTTTTAGTTATTAAATAATAGTGATGGGGGAGGGGCCGATAAAGTCCTGTGTTGACCCAGATGATCAGCGTGCAGGTCCACCTCAGATCTGCTGTGACGACCCTGAGACACTCCAGCTTATGTTTGATGAGTCTATCAGAACCCACCAAGGCCCACTTTCAGGATCAGAATGGAGACTTTTGAGTGTTGGACCTTTGGACAGGTTGTATACAGTTTATCACATTTTGATTTTCTTTCTTCTTTTGTTTGGAGAAGCGTTAAATTGGACTGAATTCAGATCTTTACTCACATTTGATGAGAGGAGCCTCTTCTGGATTTTAACACTCAGCAAATCAATCAATCAATCAATTTTATTTATATAGCGCCAAATCACAACAAACAGTTGCCCCAAGGCGCTTTATATTGTAAGGCAAGGCCATACAATAATTATGTAAAACCCCAACGGTCAAAACGATCAAAACAGTCAAAGCAAATCTATCCCTTCTTTTTATAAACCTGTTTCCTCCAGTTCAAGGTCACGGGGGGGGGGGGGGGGGGGGGGGCTGGAACCGAACCCAGCAGCACGCAACAGACAGTTTTTAAAAATAGCTACAGGAAAAAATGTCCCCTCAGTGTCAATTTGGACAAATCCTATGACAGGAGGGAGGACTGTATTCTGGGGACTGTGGTTTAGTAAAGGAATTTGTCAGAACATGTTTTTCATGATAATAAATTTAAAACTTTTGAAGATCTTCAATTAACTTACGGCTTCTGCAACAAAGAATTTTTGTCAGTATCTCCAGCTGAAGGACTTTCAGACAAAACTAACGACATCTTTCTCTGTTATTCCTTCAAAATCACTGGTACAATCTACAACCTTTTTATTTTTTTCAAAAACCATATGGATTTGAATCACATGTGATTGCATCAGCCAAGCTTGAACCTTCGTGCGCATGCGTGAGGTTTTTCATGCCTGTCGGTTGCGTCATTCACCTGTGGGCACACTTCGTGGGAGGAGAGGTCCAGCCCCCTCGGCGGATTTTCATTGTCAGGAAAATGGCTGAGCGACTGCCGCTTTGCTGCATCAAAATTTTTTCAGAAACTGTGAGAGACAGCCAGGTGGAAACCATTTGGAAAATTCAGATGGCTTTCAGTGAAGATCTTATGGGCATCACACAGATTAAGGAGCATTACAACCGGATTAAAGACGGCCCACAGCGGCTGAGGGCGCGCCACGCTTCGAGCGGCCATCGACAGGCTGAAACGACCAGATCATTTCCAAAGTGAAGACTGTGTTGATCCGGGACATCGTTTGACTACCAGAGAAATGGCAAGAGAGGTGGACGTAGCACTTTTTTGGCACATTACACTGTTACAGGAGATTTTGTAACTAAAGACGTGCGGCGGAATTCGCGCGTCAGGACGGAGATGCATGATGGCGCAGAACAAAAAGCACCTCTGTGTTGGAAGTCTCACAGGATATGCCCAGCTCTTCCACCATTCGGAAGATTCAGACAGCTTTGGGTGGCTTTTCAGTCAAGTGAGTAGCCAAGAAATTGTCAAAGATCTGGGCATGTCACATGTCCTGTGAGACCAACACGGAGATGCTTTCGTTCCGCGCCATTAGCAGCTCCGTGGCGAATTCTTCCACTCCTGTTTTCATGACACAATCTCCTTTAACAGTGGAATGTGCCGGAAAAGTGCTGATGTCCACCTTTTCTGCCTTTTCTCTGGTAGTCAGACGACGTCCGGATCAACATAGCATTCAGTTTGGAAATGATCTGGTCGTTTCAGCCTGTCGATCGCCGCTCGGAGCGCGGCGCGCCCTCCGCCATTGTGCGCCATCTTTAAACCGGCTGTAACACTCCTTAATCTGTGTGATCCCCATAAAATTGTCCCTGAAGCCATCTGAATTTCCGAATGGTGTCCACCTGGAGGTCTCTCTAGGGTTTCTGGAAAAATTTGATGCAGCAAAGCTCCAGCCATTCAGACATTTTCCTCACAATGAAAATCCGACAAGGGGAGAGGACCACTGCTCACTCAAAGCCTGCTCACAGCCAAATGACGCAACCGACAGGCGTGAAAAAATTCACGCATGCGCACGAAGGTTCAAGCTTGGCTGATGCAATCACACGTGATTCAAGTCCATATAGTTTTTGCAAAAAATAAAAAGATCGGATAGTTTTCTAACAGACATCGTACATTCCAAAAATTACACAGTCTACCTCATCTAGTTAGCAGTAAGTACAAATATTTAAATGAAGATACTAGTGATGCTAATAAAGGATTGAAGGATGTTTGGGGAAAAGATCTGGAGGTAAATTTAATGGGGAATGAATGGAACCCCCTGGTAACATACTGTATGTTGAAGCCGATGAGGGAGGCACGTTCTAAACTTATACAATTTAAAATACCTAATAGACTATATCGGACACCTGTGAAGCTACATAGGGTCAGTCATCAGTCTATCTGATACTTGCTGGAGATGTCACTCTGCCCCTGGGGATATGCTCCATATGTTCCTGACTTGTCCCAATCTTGATGGTTACTGGGGAAACATTGTGGAAAAATTATATAACTGTCTAATGTAAAATTGTTTTGACACTTCAGTTTTGCCTTCTGAACGTACCGGACTCTAGCACTGGTATAACCGGGGAAAAGACAGCCCTGACCACAGCCAGAAGGATCATCTTAAGACATTGGACAGGACAGAACGGCCCCACGTTCTCAGAGTGGTTCAACTGCTTCAACGACTCATCTGTAAAATAAATGGACAACTGGACACATATGAAAGAATTTGGGAACCGTTTTTAAATTCTATCACAACTATTTGACATTCAAGTCATCAATACTTTGCACCTTTGGTTTCTCATTATGTTTTGGAATTGTTTTATACATTTGTTTAGTTTAATAATACTGTGACTGGTGGAGTGGGTGTTCAGGGTATAAGCATAAAAAAAATTTCCTTCTCAGACGTTTTATTGAGCTGCACTGGAGCTGCATGAAGCAGATCCGACTCTGACGGACAGATTATTATGTTTTATTATATTACTCTGATGTTTTATCTGCATATAATGTTACTTCTGTATTTGCTGAAAGAAGGAACAAATAAATACATAATTGAAAAAAAAAAACAGCTACAGGAACTAAAATGCCTTTGTGGAGGACGCATCAGAGACAGCTCGGCTTGGGGGCAGTTGCTGGTTTTAATCCGCTGCCTCGTCCTTTGAGCAGGACATTTTAAAGCAGTTCTCAGAACGGAGGGAGGAAGTGAGGAAGTGAGCGCCCCGTCTTACACAATCAGTCACTGCACAATCCTCAGATGACAAGAAGAATACAAAAATCCCAGACAGACTCGTGATGACTCTTGGGGACATGAAGCTTCTCTGCAGCCTCTGTTTGGTTGCCGGTAAGACTGCAGGTCTTTGTTTGACCTCCTGACTCTTTTTCGTTTCACATACTCGAAAAATCTGAAACTTTTTGGTGTCTGCGAAGGTTGTTGTGTTTAATCGATGAGCTCAAACTAAAGAAGTGGTTTTCATAAAACCTGCAGTAGGAACGTTTGGAAATTATGCAGCTTCGCAATTTCTCCTAAAAGCTGAAACTTTTCCAGTTACCAGGTTTAGTGAGATGTCGGTACAGTACAGATGTCCACCAGTAGAGGGCACTGTAACAAGCTGAGTGCACCTCTAGCTAATAAAAAAAAAGGTTGGTGAAAATGTTGGACACTGGTTGTGATCCGGAGTTTTTATTATTGCTTTCTTTGATTTTTGTCTGATTAGAACAGGAAGCACCAATCAAACTAAAGCAGCACTCAGCAGATCTCATTGTCCTGCCAAACAACACATCTGGATCTTCATCTGTGGACACTACTGAGACAAAAACTATGTTCAGTTTTAAAATCAACAGACAGCATCTAAAAATAAGCCACACCCCTTATATTTTTACATGTTTTGTTGTTTTATGACGTAAAAAAAGACCCTCCAATCATCTTCTTTTTTCAGCTGCTCCCACAAGAAGGAGAACGTGTAGGCAGGATGGAGAAAGATGGCAGGAGTGATTTCTGACAGAGTGAAGGGGAAAGTTCACAGACCAGCTATGTTGGACGGCTTAGAGACGGTGACACAAACAAAAGGACAGGAGGCGGAGCTTAAGATGCTGTGAGTGATGAAGATGGACAGGATTAGGAATGAACACATCAGAGGGACAGCTCAGGTGGGACAGTTTGGAGACAAAGTCAGAGAGGTGAGAATGAGATGGTTTGGAGAGGAGGGAGTCAGGGTATATAGGGAGAAGGATGCTGAGGATGGAGCCACCAGGCAGGAGGAGAAGAGGGAGGACGAAGAGGAGGTTTATGGATGTGCTGAGGGAGGACATGCAGGTGGCTGGTGTGACAGAGGAAGATACAGAGGACAGGGTGAGATGGAAACGATTGATCTGCTGTGGCGCCCCCTAATGGGAGCAGCAGAAAGAAGAAACAAGGCCATTAGAGATAGTAGACTTTACCCCATTCACACAACTAGTGGAATATAACAATTAATAAACCACATTTATCAAATAATTTGTGAATATATATATATATATATATATATATATATATATACACAACCCCTGGCAAAAATTATGAAATCACCGGCGGATGTTCATTCAGTTGTTTAATTTTGTGAAGTGGTGTAGAGGAGGATTTTCTTAAAAAGAAGACATGAAAGTTCAGCTACAATTTGACAGAAAGTACATTTGAGATGAAAGTCTAGATTTGATGTTTTGTGAGAAACAAACTTTTGTATTTCTTCATAATTGATGTAAATAAAGTCCAAGACATATTCAGCGACTTTCAGCGACTTCAGCGATGTTCATGTTTCCATCCCCTGACTTGTCTGAAGAAAACTGGCAATAAAACTGATTATTATTTACAGGTTTTATCAAGTTTTAGAGATTTTACTCAGCCAAATGGGGTGTGCAGCCAGTACATTATGAGTGCCGGTCTCAAGCCCAGATAAATGAGGAGGGTTGTGTCAGGAAGGGCATCCGGCGTAAAACAAGCCAACCCAACTATGCAGTCTAAGAATCGAATTTCCATACCGGATCAATCGAGGCCCTGGGTTAACAACATGCACCACTGGTGCTTTTGCCCAACAGGGTGCCGGTGGAAATTGGGCTACTGCTGGGCGAAGACGACGAAGAAGAGGAGGAGAATGTTCCACAAACAGCGGGACAAGAAGCAAACTAGAAGGGTGGAAATGAGAGTGGGGACTTTGAATGTTGGTAGTCTGACTGGTAAAGGGAGAGAGCTGGCTGATATGATGGAGAGGAGAAAGGTAGACATATTGTGTGTGCAAGAGACCAAGTGGAAGGGAAGTAAGAGCAGGAGCATCAGAGGCGGGTACAAGTTGTTTTCTACCATGGTGAGGACAGGAAGAGAAATGGTGTTGGGGTAATTTTAAAGGAAGAGTATGTTAAAAGTGTGCTGGAGGTTAAGCGAGTGTCTGACAGGGTGATGAGTGTGAAGTTGGAAATTGAAGGGGTGATGATGAATATCATCAGTGCATATGCCCCACAGGTAGGTTGTGAGATGAAGGAGAAAGAAGATTTCTGGAGTGTGTTAGATGAGGTGGTGGAGAGTGAACCCAAGCATGAAAGAGTGGTGATAGGAGCAGACTTCAATGGGCATGTTGGTGAAGGGGCAGAGGTGATGAGGAAGTAATGGGTAGATACGGTATCAAGGATAGGAATGGGGAAGGACAGATGGTAGTGGATTTTGCAAAAAGGATGGAAATGGCTGTGGTGAATACCTACTTTAAGAAAAATGAGGAGCACAGTGTAGCATATAAGAGTCGAGGAAGGTGCACACAGGTGGACTACATACTTTATAGGAGATGCAAGCTAAAAGAAATCAGGGACTGTAAGGTGGTGGCAGGAGAGAGTGTCGCTAGACAGCATAGGATGGTTGTTTGTAGAATGACTTTAGAGGTAAAGAAGAAGAAGAGAGTGAGAACTCAACAAAGGATCAGATGGTGGAAGCTGAAGGAGGAAGACTGTTGTGTGAAATTTAGCGAGCAGGTGAGAGAAGCACTAGTTGGAGGGGAAGCAATTTTGGACAACTGGAAAATTACTGCAGATGTGGTGAGGGAGACAGCTAGGACAGTACTGGGTATGACATCTGGACAGTGGAAGGAA
The DNA here is from genome assembly GCF_902500255.1 of Thalassophryne amazonica. NCBI lineage: Eukaryota > Metazoa > Chordata > Actinopteri > Batrachoidiformes > Batrachoididae > Thalassophryne > Thalassophryne amazonica. Next base: position 531,283 of record NW_022986249.1, on the reverse strand, counting down.
GACAAGGAGACTTGGTGGTGGAATGAAGAGGTCCAGTAAAGCATAAGGAGAAAGAAGTTGACGAAAAACTTTTGGGATAGTCGGAGAGATGAAGAAAGTAGACAGGAGTACAAGGAGATGCAGCGTAAGGTGAAAAGAGAAGTGGCAAAAGTGAAGGAAAAGGCATATTGAGAGCTGTACAAGAAGTTGAATAGTAAGGAAGGAGAAAAGGACTTGTACCGATTGGCCAGACAAAGGGACAGAGCTGGAAAGGATGTGCAGCAGGTTAGGGTGGTAAAAGATGCACATGGTAATGTGCTGACAAGTGAGGAGTGTGTGCTGAGAAGGTGGAGGGAATATTTTGAAGAGCTGATGAATAAAGAAAATGAGCGAGAGAAAAGGCTAGATGATGTGGTGAGAGTAAATCAGGAAGTACAAGAGATTAGTAAGGAAGAAGTGAGGGCTGCTATGAAGAGGATGAAGAGTGGAAAGGCAGTTGGTCCAGATGACATTCCAATGGAGACATGGAAATGTCTAGGAGAGATGGCAGTAGACTTTCTAACCAGATTGTTTAATAAAATCTTGGAAAGAGACCCCTAACGGGAACAGCCAAAAGACAAAGAAGAAGAAGATCAAGTTTTAGAGATTTGCTTTCAGTTTGAGTTTGAGGAAGATAAAGCTCAATCGTGGTACACTGTGTCCAAAATAGGAAGTGCCAAATTTTGAGTCCACAGTGAAACAGGAAATGTGAAATGTTGAACACTTCCTGGATGGAAAATCAAGGAGATCTTGTGGGATCTTGTGGGAATTGAGTCGCAAGTTGAGACTGAAAGTGCCAAATTTTAAGCCCACAGTGAAACAGAAAATGTCAAATGTGTTTACCTTTAGAATTTTTTTTAAATAATGCCCTCCTTGTTTTGTTCTGTTTTTTTTTTTTTTTTTTTTTTTTTCTTTTTAATTAACATGTTCTTTGGTATGTTGCTTTTGCTGTTGCATTGTTTCATTAAATTAAAAAAAGTCAAATGTTGAACACTTCCTGGTTTGACAATAGATGAGATCTCACAGGAATTCAGTGGCAAGTTGAGACTGAAATAAGAAGTGCTAAAATTGAGTACACTGTGAAACAGGAAATGTCAAATGTTGAACACTTCCTGCCATGGGTGTAACTGGGTGGCACTGGACTCCCCTGAAATATGATTGGACAGCCCAGGTGCCACCCAGATGATTGACATGTCACAGCACAGCATGTCTGGTTGAAAAGAGCCATTTTGAAATCAGTGACACATATTGACTGCTAGGTCCCTCCTGTACAGTAGTTGGCACTGTGTTCCACACAAAAAGCTCTAATCCACCTTAGTAGTGTGTATATATGTACATATATATATATATATATATGCTTAGATTCCTTGCCATGAAATTTTAGGCTCATTTCACAGCTCTTTGAGAGGACTCTGAGTTGCTTTGCGGGCACGGGCCCTGGCTTTCAGTGACTTCACTCGTCCATCAGAAGTGTCTCTGTATCTGGTCAAAGTGTTGAACTTGTGGAGACATTCACTGATGTCAGCAGGGATCTTCATGTCTCTGGGTCCTCATCCTTTCAGATCCAGAGACGTCTTGGAAGATCTTATGGAATCATGATGTCAAAGGTCAGAGGTGTTTGGTGATGCTGATGTCTTTGCAGGAGAATGAAGATCAAAGTCTTGAGGGTCCTGGTCCTTCCTGTCTCACTAGTTGTCAGTCTTGGACTCTAACCAGTGTCTTATGGTGAGAACTGGGTGTCTTTGGTCCCAGGTCTTTGTGGAGGATCTTTGGGTCCTGCTGGAATGAACAGTTCCTTAAGTGAGACTCAGGTGAAGAGGATCACTGACACTGTGAGGGAACATCAGACACCACATTTAGTCCATGTGATGAGTTTCTCTGGACATGATCCAAGACACAGGTGTCTCAGTGTTCAGGACCCCAGAGACTGGAGAAGAATAAGGACACGTTTCACCTGGACAAGTACATGCCCATGTTATACCTGGCTGCACACGGTTACTTTGGTGAGTTGGGGATGGACCGGTGGTCCATCTGCGTGGTTACCACCCAGGACTGAAGACAGTTCTGTGGTGTCGTGGATGTGGCAATGTGTCAGCTCAGGCTCCCAGACTTGGCAATAAACTAAATCATTTTTGCAGTCAGTCAGTGAATTGGTACTTGAACATTCCACTTTGTTTGAACTTCAGTCATGTTTGTTGCAGGTGTTGTGACTCAACATGTCACGTATCCTGATCCGCTGTGCGCCGTCAAAGGATCCACACTCACCCTCGGCTGCACCTTCAAACCCAGAGCCTTGTTGAGAAACTTGGAAGGATCAAAAGGTTTTTGGCTAATCAACCGAGTTGTCTGGTGCCAGAATCACGAGATCTGCCATGGCTCCACCCCATCTGTTTACGACAGCAGGTCCCAGCGTAACAACCCCAAGTACCATTACCTTGGAAACATGAAGGACAACTGCACCTTACAGATACAAGACATCGCGGTCACAGACAGCGCGGTTTACCGCTTCAGAATGGAAGCTGATCATGTCGATGGCCATTTCACTGGACGATCTGGGGTTACGGTCAGCGTCATTGGTAAGATCATCGTTATAGTGAAACACCACGTCAATCAATCACTCGTTCAATCAGTCAGCAATCACAGAGCACAAACATGTCAGTGTCACGCTTCTGACAGTGTGGTGACCCCAGCGCAGAGAACAGGGAGGTGGTAAAGGTCAAAGTTCTTTCATCATAAACTCAGGACAACAAGGTCAATGTCAAATGTCAAATAACAGCATCTGTGAGGAGGACAAAGGTCAGGAGATTTGGCAACAGTACACAAGGCAGCAGGAGGGAGGATCTAAAGACAGACACACGGTTTGGTGACGAATCAGACGGAAATGAAAAAAAAACAGTGGAAGTGAAATGAGACACTGCTGCAGTGAAATGGTGGACGTCCTGACCATCAGAGGGCACTTTAAATCCACTTCCTGAGTTAAGCTAAGAAAATGAAAAGACACCAGGGAACGTGATGTCAAAATAAAACTTCAGAGGATCACTTGCATTGTGATATTTTGGCCGTGGTGCCCGATTCTCTGTGCTGAGGACACGCCCACGTCTCACTGGCTGTAGAGATGGTTATTTTAGAGATGTGGGGAATGGACCGGTTGTCTGTCTCGGTGATTGCCATCCAGGACTTGGTGTCACAGATGACATGAGTTGATTAATTCTAAAATAGAAACCAAAATGATAAAATCTCAAACCTGACAGAAAGGAATAAACAGAAATATTAAACCAAGAACCGAACAGAACACCAGTCAGTGAGCCAGTGAATTAATGAGGCGGTGAATGACTCTGAATCAGAGAATGAGTGAGTGAGAGAGTGAGTGAGTGAGTGAGTCAGTGAATTAATGAGGCGGTGAATGACTCTGAATCAGAGAATGAGTGAGTGAGAGAGTGAGTGAGTGAGTGAGTCAGTGAATTAATGAGGCGGTGAATGACTGAATCAGAGAATGAGTGAGTGAGAGAGTGAGTGAGTGAGTGAGTCAGTGAATTAATGAGGCAGTGAATGACTCTGAATCAGAGAATGAGTGAGTGAGAGAGTGAGTGAGTGAGTGAGTCAGTGAATTAATGAGGCGGTGAATGACTGAATCAGAGAATGAGTGAGTGAGAGAGTGAGTGAGTGAGTGAGTCAGTGAATTAATGAGGCAGTGAATGACTCTGAATCAGAGAATGAGTGAGTGAGAGAGTGAGTGAGTGAGTGAGTCAGTGAATTAATGAGGCGGTGAATGACTGAATCAGAGAATGAGTGAGTGAGAGAGTGAGTGAGAGTGAGTCAGTGAATTAATGAGGCGGTGAATGACTCTGAATCAGAGAATGAGTGAGTGAGAGAGTGAGTGAGTGAGTGAGTCAGTGAATTAATGAGGCAGTGAATGACTGAATCAGAGAATGAGTGAGTGAGAGAGTGAGTGAGTGAGTCAGTGAATTAATGAGGCGGTGAATGACTGAATCAGAGAATGAGTGAGTGAGAGAGTGAGTGAGTGCGTCAGTGAGCCTGTGAGTGAGCGAGTCAGTGAGCCAAAATCAGTGAATGAGTCTGAATGAGAGAGTAAGTCAGTGAGTGAGTGGGTCAGAGAGTCAGTGAATCAGAGTCAGTGAATGAGTCTGAATGAGAGAGTGAGTTAGTGAATCAGAATCAGTGAATGAGTCTGAATCCGAAAGTGAGTGAGTGAGAGAGTGAGTGGGCGAGTCAGTGAAGCAGAATCATTGAATGAGTCTGAATGAGTGAGTGAGTCAGTGAGTGAGTGTGAATGAAAGAGTGAGCCGGTAAGTGAGTCAGAGAGTGAATCACAGTCAGTGAATGAGTCTGAATGAGAGAGTGAGTGAGTCAGTGAGTGACTCAGTGAATCAGAGTCAGTGAATGAGTCTGAATGAGGGAGTAAGTCAGTGAGTGAGTGAGTCAGAGAGTCAGTGAATCAGAGTCAGTGAATGAGTCTGAATGAGAGAGTGAGTTAGTGAATCAGAATCAGTGAATGAGTCTGAAAGAGACAGTCGGTGAGTGAGTGAGTGAGTGAGTCAGAGTCAGTGAATCAGAGTCAGTGAATGAGTCTGAATGAGAGAGTGAGTTAGTGAATCAGAATCAGTGAATGAGTCTGAATCCGAAAGTGAGTGAGTGAGAGAGTGAGTGGGCGAGTCAGTGAAGCAGAATCATTGAATGAGTCTGAATGAGTGAGTGAGTCAGTGAGTGAGTGTGAATGAAACAGTGAGCCGGTAAGTGAGTCAGAGAGTGAATCACAGTCAGTGAATGAGTCTGAATGAGAGAGTGAGTGAGTCAGTGAGTGACTCAGTGAATCAGAGTCAGTGAATGAGTCTGAATGAGGGAGTAAGTCAGTGAGTGAGTGAGTCAGAGAGTCAGTGAATCAGAGTCAGTGAATGAGTCTGAATGAGAGAGTGAGTTAGTGAATCAGAATCAGTGAATGAGTCTGAAAGAGACAGTCGGTGAGTGAGTGAGTGAGTGAGTCAGAGTCAGTGAATCAGAGTCAGTGAATGAGTCTGAATCCGAAAGTGAGTGAGTAAGAGAGTGAGTGGGCGAGTCAGTGAAGCAGAATCATTGAATGAGTCTGAATGAGTGAGTGAGTCAGAGAGTGAGTGTGAATGAAAGAGTGAGCCGGTAAGTGAGTCAGAGAGTGAATCACAGTCAGTGAATGAGTCTGAATGAGAGAGTGAGTGAGTCAGTG